>NW_020456176.1:510777-541146 GCF_003342845.1 Nothoprocta perdicaria | reverse complement strand
GAAGAGAAGAGAAGAGAAGAGAAGAGAAGAGAAGAGAAGAGAAGAGAAGAGAAGAGAAGAGAAGAGAAGAGAAGAGAAGAGAAGGAGAGAGAGAGAAGGAAAGAAAGAAGGAAAGAAGGAAAGAAGGAAAGAAGGAAAGAAGGAAAGAAGGAAAGAAGGAAAGAAGGAAAGAAAGAAAGGAAGAAAGAAAGGAAGAAAGAAAGGAAGGAAGGAAGGAAGGAAGGAAGGAAGAAAGGAAGGAAGGAAGGAAGGAAGGAAGGAAGGAAGGAAGGAAGGAAGGAAGGAAGGAAGGAAGGAAGAAAGAAAGAAAGAAAGAAAGAAAGAAAGAAAGAAAGAAAGAAAGAAAGAAAGAAAGAAAGAAAGAAAGAAAAACTATTTCCATTTTTTTCTGTCCAAGCTTTTGTGAAATATGCTTAGTTTGCAACTTTCAACCAGCATTTCATAGATGCCAGGAACCACAGCAGGATGTTTTTTGGGTTCATGTGCGGAAGGGCTGGTTGAATGTGAGGTCGTGATATGAAATATGTAATCAACTCTTTTCCAAGTAGAACTCTTTCCATTTAAAACATAAAACCTGTGGTTCTTACTATTGCTTTATTTTTTCTTTTATTTTAAATGCATCTTTTGCAGGAAAGCCAAGCTGGCTCTGTCTCCTACTGAAACACTCCCCCAGAACAAATGAGCATTTTTGTTAAAGCATAAGGGCAGTAGAAAAATTATAATTCTGTTGGATAAAATCTTTTTGTTTTAAATAGTTACAATTTTTCCATGAAGAAATTAGACACCTTGTTGGTGTTTTCTTATAGTAAACATAAGGTCACTCAAAGGAAACAGGATAGATGGAAGATCACCATGGTATTAAATTACTTCCATCTGCAAACACTGTAAATCGTGTAGACATAAAAAGAGAAGTTATGATAAGAACTCTGAAGTGTCATGTATCTGGTCTTTAAAATGTTCTTCTGCTAAAGACTTTATTCTGCTGCCAAGAGTAAGAAACATCAAGTTATGACTCAGGAGCTGGGCCCTGTCAAAGGCATTGTGCTCTAGAAATGTACCCTTTTCTCTCAAATTGTCTCTTTCACTCTTTTTGGAAAAGAAGCTCTGGGAGTATTGACTATCCAGACTGATTCACTACATATGCATTTTCTCAGTTACTGACTTGATCTTACATCTAAGAAAGACTGGAATTAAGAAAAGTGCTGAAAAATAAAAGTTTATTTCCTTTTTTTCTCTTTCATAATTGTCCTTAACAGACATCATATTTTACTGCAAATATATTGCAAACTATGGATCCACACTACCTTTTGTACCCTCAGTTCCGCACAGTACTCAGTACTCATCTGCTCAACTGGAGGTACCCAAATAGCTTTTCATTTATAACCTCCACTGACATAATTTGGTTTTCCAGTGTCATCCTGTGTGTACTGGTCATTCAGTTTGCATGCATTATCCACTTTATGGTTCAATGACTCCTTAAACTGTGAAATCTTTCAAAATTACTCTGTAAAGACCTTTTTTTTTGGAAAATGTAACTGTCATGAAAACATGTATTAACTATGCCTCCTTCAGAACTTTGCATGTGTATTACATACAAATACAAGGAATAGCAAATGTAGTTGAAAAATTTTGGAATTCCTTTAATTATTTCTGTGACCAATGATATGCAGGTACATAAATACATAAGAAGGATAATCTATACTATCTGAGCATTGAGTTCTTCCATTGCTATAAAAAGAATTTCTTATCTGAGTTGTATGTTATTTTTTTCTTCTTTGTTTACTTTAAGGAATATTTACTCATGATTTTTCCATTGTGTATTTTTATTTTAAAAAAAAATGTATTTTGTGGAGTTCTATCAGTTTAGTACAGCATGTTGGTCGCAGTTCATTGCTTGAGCTGAGAAAGTTTGAATGTTGTGAATTAGTGTTTTTTCTCAAGACAGTCCTGCATGCTTGCCTAACAAAATACATTACAAATATAACAAAAATATATATGCACAGACCACAGATATAAACATTTTACAAGGGTAACTCCCATTCCCGTCTGTCTTTCCTTGTGTATCAAACAAATTACTGTAATGTAACAAAGGAAAGGCTGTTCCTTAAGTTGCTTTTCAATTGGAGCCTTGTCTTTATCTATGCATAGAGAGAACAAAAATGTTTATTTATACATGTGGCTCTTTATAGTTGCTACTCAAAAAGTGCTGCATACAAACATCTAGGATTTCTCTAGCAGAAGGAATATAAATGCACACATTGAAGATAATGACTATAGGTGAAAGTTCCATTTGGCAATTGTCCACACAGCTTGAAGATATTAACAAGGGGACCTTAGAGTGAGATGCCAGATTTCTCTTCATTGCTACCCAAATCATTGTTACAGCAATGTCTGGCTCCAGGTTCAAGTATTTCGTTCCAGCTAAAAACAACTCCAGGAGATTTCTTTGATTCTGCCTTTGATGGGCCCCCACTTTCCCTCCCAAGGAGATGATGATGAAAGACAGTGAGGAAGGAGCCCAGTTTTTTTTTTTTTTTTAAGGAAAACCACCTCTCCACCACCCTTCATTCTCAAAAATTATGCTAAAAAGAGGAAGACCTAGACGAGCAGGCCAGAAATTAATGTGTACACTGTATATGTTGGAAAAATATTAGAATTACAGAACACTCAAACACATTTTTCATTTGAATTCTTGCTTCTTCTTATAATATTTTAGCAACATAGAAAATAACTTTCTCACTTCAGTTCAAACTGTGTAATAATGCCATTTGGAAAAGATTTACAAGAGAGGACAATTGAAAGGTTGGATTTCCATGTGAAATATTTTGCAATATACAAATTTTCCTTCACTGATTTACCTAAAATACCCATCTACCTTCCTTGACAATGCAAGAGCACTTTTTAGTCCGTTGAAATCATACAGTGAAACCTAATAAAAGTGATTTTGTTTAGTTGCTTTCAGACACCTAGGTGATCTTTTAGTGCTTGCATAACAAATACTGGAATATTTCCATGACAAAATAGCAGTTCATTTAGTGATATAAACTGCTATAATAAATGGAATATGGAGGTGTTAGTATGTTATCTGTTCTTGTTGTATTTAATCATGTATCTCCTAAAATTTGTTTCATCTATTGAACTATTCATTCCAGCTGCTATACCAATTACTATGGTACCTGTGCATCTTTCCAGCCAATTGATTAAAAAAGGCAAAAGGAAAATAAGTTTTTCTTAGGAGAGAAAAAGTCACTGTTGTCTGCTGATAAACTAATCATCTTTACATCTAGAACTACAGAGAATTAATTCAATATATAAATATGTCTGATGATGGTCATGTAAAATCTTTGCCTCGTTTAAATCAATAGGAAACAAATTAACTTCACCAAATCTAGTTATGCACAGTGCAAATATTTAACCTGAAGCCCTCTCATTGTTATTGGAGACGAACAGGATTATTTTTCGGTAAAATTAATTTCACCCTCCTGTCAGTGCTTGGAAGAAATCAGAAGATTTTACCCCTCATTGCCTATTTCTTCTTTTGACTATAAAGTGACCTGAGAATAAACAGTTGAAATGCACTGTGTAGACATTTAACTTTAAGTGAGATGAATCCTACAACATTAGTTTTGTCACTGACTTTTCGGAAACACTAGAGATTTAGAGAAGAGGAAGCAGCAGTGCTTTGAAAAATTTCTGAGTTCTCTCTGGACTATTTCTGAAGTACTCATAATACTCTATTTTAAATCTTTATTTTCTAGTGGAGAACTGCTGACACCACAGAATTATGAGCCTATCCAGACTGTTGTACTTGTATTGCTGCTTTAATAGAAAGGATGTAAACTGAATGCAACTGGAAAGTCAGCTACAGTAATAGTGTTATAACTCTTGTGTTGTTCTGTCAGCTTGCTGCAATCTCCTGTTGTCTTCTGTCATACAGTTTATATTTAAACACTCTGAAAATCTTCTGATCTATGTGCTCATGATAAGGCCATGCTGATGACCAGTTGTGAAGTCGCTCTGAAGTCATAATAATATGGTTGCATCTGTTGATGGCAATGAATTAAGTTAGTCAACTAATAAGACAGTCCAAGACAACACATTGAAAATGGAGAGTAGACATGAGAATGTAAGCAGCTAGTAAAGTCAAGTTTAATTTTGTGATAAGAAAAACATGGTACACAGAGTAAAACTGGCTTTAAAAGTTTTTTAGAAACAAGAGAAGAAACTGAATATGTAAAAAGCCAGGATGGATTTCTAGGAAAGCCTGTCTCAAGGCTAATTAAAAAGATTGTTTTAGGATGATTTCATTCCAAGAGGGCAAATTGGAACCATTGTGGTTTTCATAACTATAAATACATATATATATGCAGCTGGGTATTCATTACTTCATGCATTTTTACAGAAAAAAAGACAATTTTCTGGAGACTGATTTTATTGATTAATATTTTTTCCCAAGAGATGAACCTTATTCCAAAAGCAATACATCATAGTGCTTCTTCTAACTCAAAATGTTATGATTCAGAATTTTAAGAATCAAAATTTCAAGATTCTTTTATCTGCTTGCCATCCTGACTGTTAGGCCATTTTTGCCAAAGTATTTCATTGTTCACGGTTCATGTTTTCGTTTTCATCCCTCCAAAATTTGCTATTTCCTCTAGCATCCTTTAAAGCTTAATACTACAATCCTATGTATGAAGTTAGACTTCATAGTTAGACTATCAACATTCATAATTAATAACTCACTATAACAACGGTCTCTGCCTTTGCTTCATGATAATTTCAGAAATTTAATTAATTATCCAGCTTTTAATATTTTGCATCTTCCTATTTTCTCCCACATAGCTTGAACATATGGAAAAGAATCACAAATCAATCCATTTGAGTTTCAATGTACACAACTGTCTCTTGAAGACTTTTCCTTAAAAGTGAACTTAGTGTTGTGTATTATTTGTTGCCAGGCAAAATATCAGCATCAGCTATCCCTCTCCTTTGTGGCATTTCTGTCTCCCTTACTCCTACAGCTATTAGCTCTCCTGAGCTTTCTTCAAATTCAAAAGGAAATGTACAAAGATAACACATATGTATAAACAAAGCACAGAAAATAATATGGGACTATTCTTGTTCTTTCTATTTTCTTCTCCATATTCCCTAGCTTTCTTATATCCACATTCCCTAGCTTTCATTTCTTGAACTTCCTAACCCATAACCTAACCCATAAGAGGTCATCTTGTACTTGTTCTTCCACCATCCAGTTCTGGACTTATCCAGATGCTACTTCAGTCCTTTGTCACCATCATGATATCAGAATTTAATATTAGTAATAATACTGCAAAATTTGTGTAGCTGAAAGGGGTTTTTATCTCTGATCAAATAGAGAACTCCACTATCCAGAGGTGTTAAGAGAACACCTTAAATACTAAGGTGATACTCAGTTATTTAATCAATTAAAACAAGTAATCAGTACCTTAGTTGAAGAATTAAAAATATTGGGTTTTGTCTCTTTTTCTGTCTTAAGCTGATAAATACCATAGGGAAAAGTATAAAGACAATAAAAGTTTATCAATTATACACAAGGCCTAAGGAGGACTGGAAAGAAAATGAACCAAAGACTTGTACTGTCTGTATTGTACCTGCTGCAAGTCACTGCAGAGTTCTTCTTTCTGCCTTATTTATTACACTAATGTCACAGAAATACGGGAGGGAGGAAAATGAAACAAGTGACTATGTATTTAAGTATTCCATTTTGTTTCCCTATAGATATAGGGAAACAGACATATATATATATATATATGCATGCATATAAATATATATATATGTATACATCTATATAGGAATATAGATATATCTATATATAGATATATTCCTACAGATATATTCAGATAACTATATATGTATGTATATATATCTATCTGTATACATCTATATAGGGATATAGATATATCTACATATAGATATATCCCTATAGATATATATTTTTTTACATTTTCCTTTTCTTTTTAAAAAATAAACATTTGGAACATTTTTGAACATTGTGGAAGCACTTCAGCAATTAAAATTCCTCCCTCTTCTGTCAGCTTTAACAATCAAGGTTTGCAGCAGCACTGTCATCAGTTGAGACTCACTGGCCCTTTGGCAAATTCTGTTTTAGTGCATCAGGGGATGTTGTAATTGTTATTATATTTCCCTCATTTTTTCATACATTTGTGGAGATTAAGGCTAAAAGGAATAAATTGATCATCTTGTCTGACCTGCTTTATATCATAACCTATGACCTTTCATGCAGTTAGCCTATTTTGAACCCTACAACTTCTGTTTGACTAAAGTTTAAGTGTGTTTGCATAAAGCATCTCCTTCAGGAACATATCCTTTCTTGATTTGAAGACATAAAGAAACACAGAATCCACTGTTTTCTTTAGACAATTTGTTCCTCAAAGACACTAATAATTCCAAACAATATTCTTCCACATTTTACCCAAGTTTGGATGAAAGTTCTATTTTCCATTACGAATACCACAGATGTCTTTGTAATACAAAAATCCTGATGGCTCCTACTCAATTTTCCCAATTCATTCTTCCAGGGTTGGTATTATCCCTTGTTGTCACAATCATCCCAAGAGCTCCTCATATACTGTGACCCCAAATGGCTGCTAGAATTAGCATTCCTTATTTCTGCAAGCAGACCTCCTCTTCAACTGTAACAAAGGTTTTCCATTTTATTTACTATAGCTTCATAGCTTTTCATTCATAAGCTCATATTAAAAAAATCCTAAATTATATTTATATTTTTCTCTCTGGATATTCTTGGGTATCAATTACAGTCCTAATTTTCATTGGATATGAGAAACTATCTCCTTTGAATCATGAGTGATTTCTGTTATTAGCGCTGTTTTTCTTTCACTTTTTTTGCATTTAATGTAAATTATTATATCTAAGCAACCATCAGTTTTTAGCCTGATGATTGTTACATGATCTACATTTCTCATGATGAAGCTCAGAATAGATGGATCCGTGTAAATTTTAATATCTTTTTTTGTCAGGATATCATAATGTATCATTACTTTAATGTTTTACCACTTTCTGACTGAAACTTTCTACATTTATCCCAAAGCAAGTCCTCCATAGTACATTTTTTTTTCTTTCTTCACAGTACAGATAGACAGTTAACACAACCTGGTTTTAATGAGAATTTGCAGTCTGTTACAGACTGCTCAGTTCCTGTTTTCTGGCCATTGTTTGCCAGTATGCTTATCTGCAGCTATTCTGGGTACCAACCATCCAGACTAGGACTAGCTTTAAAATAGAGAATGTCTGTCATGAAGCACACCACCTGTTAGCCACTCTGCCTCTTCCATATTTTCTATACAACTTATAGGCAGAGATTTTTAGGATGACAACTGTGCGAGTCATCCCAAATGGTTTCACTAATTTCATCTACATAACATTTTTCTTGCCAACAAGAGTTTCCAGTTTGTCTTGCTTGCTAGCCAGATTCTAAGTATTTGGAGCCTAAAAACACTAATTTCTGTAGGTTCTTCACTACTTACGATGTTCCAAGTCTGCAGTCTGTACTTTGTTTGCCTTCCCCTTAGTCTTTTAGTATGTATTTCACTCCCTGTGGATCATAAAATCAGCCTGCAGCACCTTAATGCCACTTGAATATCCAGGCACAGAAAGCTATGAGGTTGTTGAGGCTATTGGGGGAAATTTCATCTCCTTGTCGGCATGGCGGCCCACGTCTCTATGGGCCATGGGCGGCCGTGCCCATGTGTAGTCCGTGCAGATTGCTTGCTAGTAACTGCTGGTCAGAGCAGAGAGACTGCTGTAATAAGGTCAGAAATCTTGCACAAACCAACAAAAACCAATCAACTCGCTTTCCATCAGCACCCATAATGTGGGCACCCCTTGTCAGCAAGGTCCAATGAGTTCAAGTGTCATATGAACATTGAACCTTCCACAGCTGTTTTTTTCTTAATAGTCTGCTATGCAGTTTGTTCTCTGTGCTGTTTCTGTCATTTATAGCTGAGCATGTAAGTGTCGGAGAGAGCGATTTTGCAGAGAGCCAGGACTGCAGCCGGGCAGGGCCAGGCCTGGCTGCCAGGGCCCATCCCAGAGCCCATCCCAGCGCCCTGCCAGGGAACAGGGTGGCCAGGATCACCAGCTCCAGGCATCGGGCCCTCCTGCAGGCCAGGACTGGCAAGGTTGGAGCTGGCACCGCTGCTGCGTGGCAGGACAGGGGCTGAGGGCCTGGGCAGTGTTTAAATGGTGGCTGAGGCCTGGGCTGGAACTAGGAGGAGGCCATGCAGGGGACAGGGAGGCCTGGGGTGCCCTCAGCGCACATTAACAAAAAATGAATGCTGCTTAGAAGGGTTCATTCCACCATGCACAGTGTTCCTTCCTTCCAGGTGAAGTACTGCTTGCTTTCTGCACTGGAAGTTGTTTGTTTTGTTTTGTTTTATTTTTTAATTTCTGACACATAGCATGTGCATATCTGTGCCATGTTTATGGCTGGGGGAGACAGGCAAGGAAGGAAGAGAAGGTAAAAGTGAAAAGAGAGGCAGGAGATGAGCTCATGAACTGTTTACTGGAGCACTTGCTTTTCAGTAGCCACTGCCAGAACCTGGTAAAAATTATGCCTTCAATTTTCCTTTTGTATCATGAAATGCGAAATGCTGCCTGTGATATTTTTCGCTGCCAAATATCCAACCTATTCTGCCCTTCGTGGAATGACTGGAGCTGAGATCATCTCCTCGCGCTACCAGAGCGACGTTCCCTACATTTCCAAATCACGCAGGGACTTCCCTCCTAAGCTGCTCCCTGATTTATGGTGGTACCTCCCGTGAGGCATGTTGGGCCCTCACATCCCACCTGACCGCTCCGACAGCTGCAGGGGACTGACACAACTGGCAACCTAATTCCAGTGAGCCGGAGGTCACCGCAACATCTGTCTTTCTTATCTCCTGCTTATTTGCACATGACTGCACTTTTTTTCTCTTTTGCTGGTCAAAGAGTCTCTCAAGCATCTCAGTAATTCTTGCTTCAGTGCATGTTTTGTTAGGTTGTCACATTTCTGTAACTCATTTAGGACTTATTTCAAACATAGTGGGTAAAGTGGATGCAGATTTCTCAGATTAGGTATTTCTAATACACATTTTAGAGTTTAGATTATAATAAATCAGTGGGAAACAGGCTTATGCAATTTACCTTTATGGAAAAAAATAGGTGAATTTAGCAGCTACGGAGGAGCATAAATTGGAAGGATGTCTGATATGGCAATAAAAATAAGCAGAGGAGAGTACATAAGTACTTTATTGATGATAGTCTGGTATATCTTTTTTTTCCTAAAGCCAGACTGGTATATCTTTTTTTCCCAAGCCTTATTCTCTGTGAGTTCAATGAACCAGCCTTCCAGAAATATCACTGAACAAGCGCAACCCAGACCAAGTTGCATTCCTCGCTTCTTTAAACATAAAGGGGAGCCAAAGCACCAACATCTTCTGAGATGATCTGTGAATTCTCCATGATCACTCAAAAAATCAGAACTATGAAGTTTAAATAGTTGTACATTTAATTATCATTTCTAGCAGTTAACTGTGTAAGAAGACCTGTTTTTCTATGCCCAAATGTTGTCTTCTAGTTGCAGTTGCAAAGATATTTTGAATGCTACACCTCATTTCTCTGTCTCAGTGAAATATACAAACTTACAACTCATAGTCTCTTACAAACTCACAGTTACGCGAGCTTGGCTGCAGAAACCTTCAAGTTGTCTCGTCAGCAATTTGGAATGGAAGGAGGCAAGATGCAGACCATGAAGAATATTTGCTTCTTATGAAGCAGGCAATTCCATTGCAGTACAGAAGTACTTAGTGACATTGTTCATTCACTGAATTATTACTACACTTTGACCTTAAACGTGTGTTTGTGAGGGATAGGGAGCTGTGAGATATTTATCTCTGAAGAGGAAATCAGTGGACCCAAGTTCAGAATTTTTTTGTTTTGTTTTGTTTTGTTTTGTTTTTATAAATGTCAACCTTGTGATATTTGTTAATTTTTGTTAACAGTTTTAGTTTAGTTCATTTGTTAATTTTAGCCAGCTAAATTAAACAAAGCATATGTTTCTTAAATTAGATTTTTCAATTAAATTTTACTTTCTATATTTAAACATTCATTTATGCATACTGAAGTAGGATTGTATATTTCTTCAGTGTGCTTCAATGGACAGGCATTACCTATCACAAGAGAGAAAAGAATTACTGTGGGAAAGAATAGCAATGGTAGCAAATGGGATGTGAAAGACAAAAGATGGGATGGGAAAGATAGATGAGCATAAGAAATATATAGTCATTAATTTTTTTCTGCAAAGAATATGGAAAAAAAAGTTCATGGAATTTACCAATCATGAATGAAATTTTTTGGAATTATTGTGATTGAATAATGTAGAGATAGAAAGGCTGAGACTTCTTGGATTTTTTTTTTTTGTAAGCAATTTTGAATTAAAAGCTAGAGAAGATGGGAATTTCTCTGCTAATAATGGTCTAGTTATATCTGCATTTAGTTTTTGAGGACAGGTCAATATGAATAGCTAAGGGATTGCATGGCTACAAGACATATTAGAAATATCTTCCTAATTGCATTGGATGGTGTCCTAAGTGAAGGAAAATGAAGGAAAAAACATGTCCTAAGTGAAGGGAAAAAAAAAAAAAAAGGTTAATGCAAAAATCAAAACTCACTTATTCTCAGTGAGTAACCTTTAAGTAACAATATACACCTCTATCTTAATCAAGATGAGCAGAAACAAGGAGGAGGGGTAGAATGAAGAAGCAGAAGAGGCATACACTTAAAATTCTGAATATATTTTCCTATACTATCACATAAATGACTGGTGAAATATTGTCTAAAACGTTTGGTTTAATAAGGCTGCCTAGAAGTCAGCAAAAATTTTTGGAGATGATTCGAATGGAAGGGGACATTAGAAATACATCTTGTCTGACTCAGGCTCTTTCTAATTAAAATAATAAGCCTGACCTACACCTGGCTAAAATAAACAGTTTTTGATTAATTCCATCGGTTTGGAGTATGTTCTAATAAAGCAGGCAAAAATGTGCGAGACAAAAACTGGGAAAGACAACCAATGAAAAAGGTGACAACAAAGAAACTTAGGCAAAATAGGAACAGAAAAATGGTTTGTGCAACTTGATACATGACAAATGGAAATGGATGAAGAAATAAATCCTTCAAAGAATCACCTATGCTGCAGAGCAAAGACTAGGTGTGTTTAGTCACTTATATTTTTTTAATTTCCAGATTTTTAAGAGTGTCTATGACTGTTAGAAACAAATAAGGTGAATTCCTCTGTAATCATCAATGTTAAATTTTGTTTAAAACACATCCAATAAAGCCTTGTGGAAACTAATCTACTGTGTGTATAAGGTTGTAAGATTTTACTGAGCTGCCAGGATATAGCTTTGATTAATAGGATATGAACTAACACTCAGTAATTTGACTGGTCATGAGTTAATCTCTTCTTCCTGTTGATAGATCTCATACCTCACTTATCACAATGTCAGACATTTGATGTAAGGTTTTAAATCATTTTGAACATTTTTTAGATTATTCAGTTGTAAGCGTTGCGACTGTTTTATCTCATATCATTGGTTTGATGACAGCCCATTACATGAGAAAGTCTAGAGGAACTTAATGATTTAGCTATGAAAATTTTGCGGTTAATAGTAATTAGCATGAACACCTGTTGGTAAGTAAAGGCCAGGAAAACATTTTCTTAGATTCTTTTATTAGAGGATACAAGCAGTGCCAGTTGTTGCTATTGGTGAGGGGAGAAATACAAATCCACAGAGACCACTGAAAAAGTTGGAAAGAAACAGTGGAGAACAGATGATATTTTATTTTATAATACTTTCTTCAGATAAACAATGACCAGCAACAATAAAATGACAGAAATATATGTGTCAATGGAAAAAAACAGAATGAGCCTAGCAGATAAATTAATGTACAAGGAGAAGTCTAAAATAAAGCTATTCATTCATAGAGAAGTAAGAGCATGCTGTTTTTCATTAAAAAATGTGATTGCATATACTATTTTTTCAAATATATAAGATGTACTGGAATCCAGAGAATTTTCTTCCAAATGGGAATGGTTTTCTCAAGCACTGTTGGGAAATTTAACCTCTATTCTTGCAGTGTACTGATGTGTCGTAACTGCTCATTGCTGAAATCATTTAGGCCTGCAAATATTTACAAATGGATTGAAAGCATCATTGAAAGAAAATAGATTGAAGCATCATGGCCTCAGTTCTTTAGGAATCTAACCTAGTCATGCAAGCATTCATCCACCTACCATCAATCTATTTAGAAGTTAGTCCCCTTTATATATGTTTTCTTTTTTTTTTTCATCGCTCCTGGCCTTAAAGAACTTTGTACGTTGGTTATCACTAAAAATCTCTAAAATTCAATTTACAAATATGTAAACATTGTATTCAGTAAAATATGAAATCTAGAAGAGGAAATAGGTATGAGCATTTTAGGCACTGAGCCAAAGAAAGCTAAAAGACAGTTTTCTTTCCTGTTTCATGTCTTTTTGCCCTGAGATGAAAGGCATGAAATGGAGATGCAGAGGAGAAGTGCTGTTGGCACCCTTATATTGCTCTGCATGATTTCTGCAACAACTCCATTTTCTGCAATCAACTGATTTTCGTCAGAGGATCTAGTATTGCTTCCAGAGAGAGACATGAGAGACTAAGAGAACTACAGTTTTCTTTGTACACCCAGGATCAAGATGCCACAATAACACCTGCCTTTAAAGAGATTGTAAACATGTAGGAATATATTAAGAAGATAAGTAAAAATCTATCATAAGATCCATAATAATAAGGACCAAGTATAAATTAAATAATAATAATAAGAAGAAATACTTATTAATATTAACTAATTAATAATATTAACCAAATACTTAATATTAACTAATAATAAGAAAAGAGGACTTAAATAGCTCATTTTGAAACCACGATAAATATTAGCATATTATTGTACTGTTCTATGGGGGTTGGTAAAAAGATGTAAATCTACTACGAACACCTGTATTAAATTTCAGCAGGTAGTGACAGACCCCTTTCTGAGAACCCATAATTGTTAACTATGCAGATATCTTCCCAGAATATCTTTCATGCATGGGACATCTTCTCAGTTGAAGTAACAGATCTGCATAATCACTTTTATTATTAAACGTTTATCTCCATATAAATAATGCCAAAATACATTCATACAAGGCCTGTAACTCCTTACAAACAGAGGTACAAAGAGAACTCAGCATCACTTAAAGCATTGCTCAGACAGAAACTCGACTTATCAACCAGCTTCAGGGAAATTACATCATTGTAAGAATCTTACAGTAAGCCAACATCCTAGACAAGGCAAACATTTTGAACTATCCATGGAAGGCCTATTTTATGTGAGAAAAAATAATTACCAAATACATGGATCTTCAGAGAGAAGGGGATATAACTCAATTGCTTCAGCTGTATACAACTCTAATATCATGGCAACAGGAGAAAGATTACATTTCAGGTAGTCAGGTAATGTGCTTTACAGATCGTAGTCAAAACACCTGAATATCCTGGTTGGATACCAAAACACTGTGTTACGTGCTTGCTTATTCTGGGATGTTTTATTCAAGCTGCAAGATGCTATATTGTGGATCAGCATTGAGCTAGGAATTATATTAAAACACATTTTCATGCTGATTTTTTTCTTAATCTTGCAGTAGCAGAAGCACGGGCATGGATACTATAATTGTCAAATAGAATTCCCAAAAGCCAGCTAGGTATATTGTATTAGCTGAAAGTAGAAAAAGCCCTTTTTTGAATTATTAAACCTAGCAAAGAAGACATATTTAGTAATTCCATTGATATTCTGTTTGTCATCCTCCTTTTCTTTCCTCAAACCATCATCAGCATATCAGTTTTGCAAAGATTAAGTGCAACTCATTTCCCTTCTAATTCCTATTCAAAAGAAGATGACAGACAGGCCATATCATGCAAAAAGTACCACATCTTACAAGGTTATAACAAGGAAGGGGTTTGGTGTAAGGCTGTGGAATAAATATCTCAGCTATATATATTTATAAATGTATGTACCATGTCTCAATAGTGCCATCAGTTAGTATCCCTTCCATGTGAGCACTCATTATCATTACCAAGGGCAAATTGGAAACCATCAGACAATATTTCAAAACTCTGCAGATGGTCATCAAGGGTCTGAAATCCCAAGACATCTTCTCAGCCCTACCAAGGAGGGGGAAGGATGGGAGAAGGAGTAGATGGATTTTCTAAGTTAACAACTGGTATTGGTGACAAGGTTTTTGTTTTTTTAACCATGGGACCCTGTCTGAAGATTTACAATTCCCCCAGCAGATAGGGAAAGATGGATCTGCCTCACTAAGCAGTGCACACATATCTTTCCCATATCTTTAAACTAGGAAAAATGGGAAGGAGAGAGTTATAGAGACAGGACAATCAGCATAACATGGCTCATGTTGGGATGCCTCCAGCAGATAAATGCAGCCAGAGAAGTGCATAAGGGCTGTTGAGGATCCTCTTGCACCCCTCCTGGGAAACCTGCATACTCAGCTACCTGCCTGAAATGCCTATACACCAATGCATGCAGCATAGGAATAAACAGGGACATGTTCTGTTGCTGCACAGAACAGATTTGTGTGTGGTCACAGGGCCATGCTCTTATTGCATTGCACAGAGATGTGGGGGGGACAGCTCACGACCGAACTGCTGTCATGGATGACTATGTGATTTTTAGGAAAGAAGCCAGAAAGACAAGGTGGTAGAGTTGCCCTTTATATGAGTGAGCAACTGGACTGCATTGAGTTCTGTCTAGGAGTGGATGAAGAATGAGTCAAGAGCTTATAAATAAGGATTAGAGAGCAGACTAGCACAAACACCATTAGGGGTGTTTGCTACAGGCCACCTCATCGGGAAGAACCTGGAATTATCAGTCTCTCCTTGGACTACACTATATGTGTACCTGTCTCTGATATTTCTGTTTTTCCTGGATAGACCCTTGGCCTGATTTCTCATGATATCTGGGGCTGTTGGTGGACCCTATTGCCAGCACTCTGCTCAGCCTGTCATGTTCAGACCCTGTGAGGCTGCAGCCTAGTAGATGAGGGCATTGCCTATGCCAGGAACATCCTTAGTTCCCAGCTTGTCCTCCCACATGAAGCAGCCCTACACTTGCTGCTTCCTGACCCACTGGTCTGTTGACATTTCCAGGATAGGCACAGGATAAACACAATAGTGTTTATCTATTTGAATGCAGGTTGCCTTAATGGAAGCCTAGATAACCCACATATGAAATTTAATCCTGTATACTTTAAGATTGGGGAAGTCTTTCCTGGAGTTTAATAAAGATCCTACAAAGATGCTGTTTTAACTTCCTTCCTTCAAGAAGGATGTCTTTTTTATTATTTAGTTGGAGAAATTGTCCATTGGAAAGGGATGCCCATCTTCTAAGATGTGTCTGGAGCTTAGACATATTTATAGTACACTAAATATAGACATATATACAGCACACAGAAATGCTAGAGTTAGTCAAGACTTTTTATGTTTCAGCAGCAGAGGCAAGGCTTACTATTTTAAACAAGTCATGGCACAGTGCTACTGTTTCCTGGGTCAGACCCGTATGTCTATGGCAGGCTGTTGCATTACATTTAGACCTCACATTAGGTCATCTCATAGCAGTCAAAGCTGTTGAGTTGACGGTCAGGAATACACTCATAAAATTTGAGATAGCCCCTCAGTCTCTTGGAAAATTTTAAATTTCATTTTCATCTTTGGGTGCCATTATAACTGTCAGTTCTTTGATTAAGAGAAGAATTTTGTAGATTGAACTTTTCTTATGAATCAATGCCTCTGTGTTCTAGGAAACTGATTTATTTACTCTCTGCTCCCTCCTTCTCCTAAGACACATTCTCTGCACAACAATTCACAATAAAAACTGCAAAAACGCCGAGCTGACAAGGTAGCTTACTGACATTGGTACGTGACTGCTGAAGTGACAGGAAATATTTGTGGTAAGTGTTTCTGCTGTAGCCATAAGAAGCCTTGTGGGATAATTTCTTAAATGGGGTTTAACTACAACATGACTAGGATGAACTGTTACTTTATAAATAGTTTTAGATGTAAAAAGTGTTGCTTGATAAAAGGTCTAAATGTATGCCAGAGAAATGATGAGAGAAAAAGGAATGACATTACTTGAAACAGTTTCCAACAGCTGTTCAATAATGAGCGTGCTGAAGCAACATTCTTCCATATTCACGCAGACTACACATCTCACAGGGTTAGAAGGAGGAGTGTTTAGGAAAAGAAGATTGAATGAGACTTCACTTCAGCCAAGAATAACACAGAACACATAGAGGTATTTTTGAGTAATGGCTTTTTAAACTCCAGGAATCCTTTCCAACATGCTGAATGAATGGAAGAAGTAACTTCCACTCACTTGAGAGAAGGTGAGCACTCATGGGGGGGAAAAAAAAAAAAAAAAAACCTTCTCCTTTTCTCTTCACCTCCCTTCTGTCTCTTCTCATTCAAATGAGTGAGCCATATTCTTACTGTAAATATTTCTCTATTGATGCGTAAGTATTGAGTCAACAGGAGGGTTCATTCAGAAAGTTATAGGTCATTGTAAAAATACTGCCAGGGATGAGGCAGACGAGCAATGCATCTTCCTTTAAGGACCATAGAGCTTCCCGTTTTCCCAATGCCTTTTAATTTTAATGATTGGAATATAGTATATGTAAATTAAATATATACATAATGTTTGTTTAGGTCAAAAGCAAAATTTGTCAATATGATTTTTGTTTGTGTTTGTCTAGTGGGATCCATTTATAGAAACTCTGTGAGGTCTTGAGGAGATTCTGATTATCTGGAGTGTTAACACCAACTGGCCACAATAAAGAACAATTGAAGCACGTTTTACATGGTGTTAGTGGTAGATAGAGTTGTATCATTTCCATGTACTGTACATGCCTCTTTCCCAAAATTTAGGGACCAAAACCATGTCTTTATTATAGAAGAATGAGAATGAGTAAACAGAGCAGAAGTGGAAAAGGAGAGAACAGTGAAAGAGCTTTGCTGGCATCACAACAAATGATATTAAAACTTTCTTAAGGGAAAAGACATTATATCTACTCCTTGCTATATAAAGGTGATGCTTCTGATGAGCTGATTAATGCCTGTTTATAGTGTGTTATAGTTAATATTGCTAGCAGTTAGTTTGTATTAAAAACAATATTAAATATTGATAGAACTATGGTTTTTGCTGTGTGCAGTAGTAGCTCTATCTTTTAATATACTTGATTTTGCTTTGGAGGGTTAGGAAAGTTTTGTGGCCCTGTAAGGCATGGAATATTGAATGATATGAAAGATCTTCAGGATCTTTCTAGGCTATTAATGTAATACAATAGCCTAAATGTAAAAGACTAAGTGGAGCTATTATGAGATTGCCTCCAATTGTGAAGGGATCGGATTTTGTATTCCTGTAGTCCTTTTTATTCCCATGTTCCTCTGTTGACTGTTTTAGTCCATCCACATAGGTAAAACAACTTTTCAGAAGACTAATGTCAGCAAAACAGATTTACTCATGTGCTGATGCAGCTTTCAAAAGAAAAACACTTTGATATTTCCTATCAAAACTATTGTGGAAAGAAAATGACTACATTCATAAAGTATTTAAATATTTTAGTGAGTATGATTTTGTAATGTTGTGGTTATTAATTTTTCTGCTTTCACAGCAAGAATTGACAGAGTTTTAAACAGTTCCTCTGATGGAAATCAGCTAGGAATTTATTGTGAAGACTAATAGTCATTTGTTTGTCAATTGTCAAAATACCCACATGAAAGAGAGAACTTCTTCCCCAGCATAACAGCTAAAAATACACCCTGAGGACATTCTTACTACTAAGAGGACTAGAAGACACAGCAGAGGTCTTTTCTTAATTCTGAGAGATATTTTCGTCATTAGAAACTGCAGTAGCAAAAGTGACTACGATATTCTACTTATACTGAATCCAATGATTACAGTTAAGAGCAGGAGTAGATTATTTTGGGGATTCAGTCAGGATGACTTTGACTCTATCTTTTGTTGCTACCTATGTTTGAGTTATTGAGTATATTTAACCATGACCCAGCAGTGTGCCCTTGTGGCCAAGAAGGCCAATGGGATCCTGGCTTCCACAGTGGCAGTGTTGCCAGCAGGTTGAGGGAGGGGATCCTGCGGCTCTCCTCAGCTTTGGTGAGGCCGCACCTGGAGTATTGTGTGCAGTTGTGGGTTCCCCAATGTAAGAGGCATGTGGAGCTTCTAGAGAGGGTCCAGCGGAGAGTGACAAAGATGATTAAGGGACTCAAGCATCCTATGAGGAAAGAGTACGTGAGCTAGGCTTGTTCAACCTGGAGAAGAGAAAATTGAGAGGGAATCTTATCAACATGTACAAATAACTGAGAGGAGAATGTAGGGAGGAAGGGGTCAAACTCTTCTTGGTGGTAGCCTGTGACAGAAGGAGGTGTAATGGGTACAAGTTGAAAGACAGGAATTTTCGTCTCCATATAAGGAAGAACTTTACTGTGAGGGTAAACTCACCTGAATGTGACCCTGTCCCACATGCTCTCGACATCCCTGCTGGAGCAGGGGGGTTGGACTAGATGATCTCTAGAGGTCCCTTCCAACCTCAAACATTCTATGAATCTGTGATTGGATATACTTGTAATATTAGCTCCTTAGTCTGATAAAGTGGCATATTTCAGAATTGTTTAACTGCATGGATGAAGATGATAAAAATTATCAAACCTTTTGTTACTAGTTCTTCAACTTCAGTAGGGAAAAAAAAATCTTTCTATATACTGGCATTCACATTTGAGTTCTTCACAAAGTTTTGATTTCACAACCTCTCCTATGATGAAAGAGGCTTCTGAGCCTGATGACTTAAAATGCAGGCAAGCTCAGCAAAGAAAATATACCTCCTCAAAACAAAGAAATCATTAGCCTTATGTTTTCTTTTATTAATAACTTTGGATGCATTTGAAGGGCATCCTATTGAATAAATAGGAATAGACACCCATCTAGACCTCCCAGGAGCATGACCAGACTTAATTTAAAAAAAAAAAAAAAAGTAAGGCTCTGTAGCAATACTTATTTCTTCTATAACATAATATTTTGTGTACTTTTTTTTAATCATATAGATGTAAAAATTTTAAATCTACTAGTTTATCAGGTTAGTTCTAAAGTGACACAACCTTTTTAATGTCATGGCATTTCTCCTTCTTTGGTAACAATTTCACATGTTTGTTTTGGAAGTTAATAGTGTAATATATGCTTCTGTCAGTGATATATCAACTAATTGTATTTATACTGTATTATATGTTCTCATAGCCTACCACAGTTGAGATCTGATTGAGGCTATAGCCTCAAGTGATTATAAACCAAACAATTATTTTTGAAACTAATGTGTATGTTTCCTAATGATTCACAACATTAAACTCACTTGGCAGGACAGCATTTCTTTTTTTTGCTTCAGGCATAAAACTTTTGTGAAACTTTTTTTTTTTCTTAAGTGATCGTGGGTGAGCAAGATGCAATTTAAAACTTCAGCGGTATTTGCTTAGGGTTTCTTGCTTACTTGTAATTGTTTCCAGAATGTTTGTTTGGAAATTTGTTAGACTATGTATCACACGCAATAACTCTATATGCCAAATTCACTGCTGTAATACTTGGCACTGTGATTGGTTATGCTTATTTCAGCACCACTTAAAATAGCTAGTTCTTTATGTAAGCAAGAATAAAGGTGATTTCAGTCTATGGCTCTTTTTTCCACATGCAATAGCATTAAATGAGTTGCAGCAGGAGTTATTTATGACTACGTGTTTTGCAATTTGTTACGGTCACTTTTTCCCCTTGACAACAAAAGTAAACTTCTTTCTTTTTCTTCTTCCTTCCTTTCCTTTATTTCTTTCCTTGTGTAGGCATTGGATTATTGTAACTGAGAAATCATTTCTACACAGAGTATATCTCAAAGCTAAAACAAGCTTCCATCTAACTAGAACTAATACACCTCAGGCATGATTTTAAATTAGGTGATCTTAGAGAATAGCAGGAATAGCAGCAAAGTAAGTACTACATTTAAATATTATTAACTGATAAAATTATTGCTGGTCTTCTCATACTTCTAGTGCCTCTAATCTCTCTAATAACTTTGGGTTCTGAGCCTGTGTCTGTTAGAATTTCTGATGATATCTGAATTTAACATTTAAAATCTTGCCCCTGCTAGTAAAGAGAATTCATTAATATAGTTACATAAGCTGTTAGAGGTTATGTTGGATATCCTAAAAAAAATATTTTGCATGAGAAATGTAGAGTTTTGTTTTCTAATTCTCCCTGAAAATATCAATTGTTAAGATCATATAAATAATATTATGAACTGTATTTTTAATGATGTAGCATTTGAAGAGAATGATTCTGGCCTAATTATAACAGATGGCAAAATCTCATTAACTTGGAGAAGCCAAAGATTTCCCCATGTGAAAGAGTTATCTACCGTATTCCTTTCGATTTATTTGAATGCCTTCAATCTGTAAAATCTGCTTAAAGGTCTTACACGTATGATTCTGTTAAGATTTCTGATATCTTATCTTGAAAAAATAATACAAAAAAAATTTTACTATAGCAAACACAGGTCTATCCTGGTCTATGTTAAAATAATAATTCAAATAATTATTGTGCAGACATTTAATCTGTTATTGGACATTTGGTTCAAATCTTCAACTCAGCTGATTTTCCACTGTAATGTGCCCTACTGACAGGAAATATTTAGTAACTGCAAAGTCTAGAAATACTAATGAACAACTATGCTTCCAAAAAGCCTATTTATATTCTCTCATTCTTTAGAAGACCTGACATTCTCTTTTCATATATCATCAGAAGACATGTGGAATTTATCTGCCAAAGTCAGGGCTCTAAAAGGTAGATACTGACAAAGGAGTTGTTAGCCTTCCTATTTTTGTAGAGAAAGGGAAGAAACAGACCTACATGAGCATTTTTAATCTCATCTTGTGACAGAGGTCTAAGATACTATAGCTGAATTATATTTACAGGTTCTTATCTCTCCTTCCATATAGAGTGATCAGATAGTCAGGTTATAAGGATATCTGCAGTGTACATCCATGTTTCCCACTCCATGATGACTTTATAATTTGCAGTTAACAGAAGATTTACATTGATGAGTTCACTAATTTTCTCAGACACTAGATTTCTAATACCATACTGCCGAAAGCATAGAGTTTCCAATTATATCAACTTTTTTTTATGAACAATAGCTTTTAATCAGTTAAATTCAGATCTTTTAATTAAAAATTTACTGTGGACAACCTGCATATCGCTTCTGTATGTTATCACCCAAGAAAGTTTACCTTGTCTGAAAAAACACCTCATAATATAGGCAATATATTAATGTGATTTGCATAACTTTTTGAAAAATGCTAAATGAGTTAAATGTGTATTATTCATAATAATAAATCTCAGAACCATTTTTGTCAAATAGTCTATTGATCTGCAACTGTCATATTCACTTCCAATATAGTATTTCCAATACAAATCTGACAAGTTTTTGTGTGATACTTACCTTAAGAAATCTAGAACTTCAATATCCTAGAGACAGAAAATTGTTGAAATTATGGATGTTCATATCAGGTATGCCCAATGCTATGACATAAAAGCTGAACAAAAATTGAAAAAAGAAAATTGAGAAAAAAGTTTTACTGCATCACAAATCTGCATTTCACTTCATAACTGTTTTGTTGTTACACAGTCAGAGAAGATTAAGTCTTTAGCTGAAGAAAACTAAAGCCTTTTTTAAGATAGATAATGCCATTCTTAGTACTTAAAGCTTGAATAAAACTTGAGATAATTAAAAATATTTTGAGTATTATTTCATTGTCAAAAGACTGCCTGAAGTGCAGTCTATTAGATTATTTCAACATTTCAGGCTCTTAATACAGGTGCTCTGTTTTGGAGTCTTATTTCTCTAAGTTTGTTATGGTCTTCTGCTTGTCACAAGGACATGAAGAACATTTTGGTTGGGCTATAACACCACTAAAGATCCACCTCCTTCCTCTCATCCCCTAATTGCACGTTGCCATGGAAGAATAAAACCCTGTTTTCCAGCTGCCTTTATAATTGCTTTTTCATCAATCTCCATCAGCTGACCCATTAAATGGACCCATTAAATGGACCCATTTTATAAGCTATTCAGGATTCATTTTGGCCGTGGTAGGATGAGGACAACAAGAATCTTTTTCTTGAATCTGGTCATACCCCTGTCTATAATTTAAAAGTCAAGGAACATGATGGAAAGTTTATTTCTAGGTTTATGTTGAATGACTATAACTGATCTGTAAATATTGTGCAATTGAAGAATAGTAGCACCTCTGGAAATGAAAGAAAAAGTGTTCCAGATAATTGGAAGAACAATATAAGCCTGTTAGCTTGACTTCAATACTATTCAAAGTCTTATTGATTTTGAAGGAAAGGACAATTTTGAACATGGCAGTAAATGGACACTAGGTTACATTTTCCTCATGATTTTATGATGGATATACTATATCAAATAGTATTTTTAGTTTTCCTGCTAAGATTTGTTAGTGACACATGATACTGTGCAGTTAATCTATTTAAATTTTGATTCTGAAATTAGATAGTGCCCCCTAGGAGATTATTATTTAAAGTGGAGATGTCAGGATTAACATGAGTGCTATAAAATATGCAATATAACAGGTTATATTGAACTGCAGTTCTTAGGATAGAATAAGACTAACAATTTTACTCAAGGGGCTTGGAGCTGATCCTGTTTAATAAATTCTTTAGGTACCTAAGAAGGGAAATAATAGTGAATTCATGTATTTTTTGTACTGTAGTGGTCAGGACTTTATACCAGTACAGAAGATGACAGGATCATTGTGTAGGAGGAATTAAATGAGTGGTGCAAAGCAGAATGAAATTTAAAAGTCCTGTTGAAAATTCATGCATCTTCTCTATTTTGTGGAGTTTTAAAGGCTTTCTGTGGCCTGTTTAGCAAACAAAGTTTGTAAGAAAACAGTATGATGACATTTCATATTCTTCAGGAAGGTAAACATTAACATGCAGATGAAGTTACAAAATGACACCAGCACAGAATCAAAAAAGTTATAAATTACTCATGAATATATTTTGACCTAGGACATTATTGATACTTGTCATTTATTCTCTTTGTCTATGACACACTAAAATTATGACTTTGATCTTTTACTGAAGTTGTAGATTTTATTTAGAATACTGGAATGTGCTTCATGACCACTCTTGTGATATGGTATATAAAGTAGATGTGTCTAAACTAGACACTTACTCTATGTCTGATTACTTATGCAGGAGGTTAAGCTCAGTGATACAGGTTCTTTCTGTCTTATTGTACTTTTACCAACCAAGCTCATCAACTCTTATTAATAGTGAGATGCAATAGAATGTTTCTCAGTTAAAAAGAAATTACATACAAGGGCAAAAATGTCTAAGATGGGCTTTTAAGAAATATCTGTATTGTAATCAATCACTGTTATTTATTATTTGTAGGCTCAGTACTGCACATATGCACCACATGCACTTCTTGTGGCAAGACCCTAAACAAAAAACGGTAGTTTTTCAAAAGAGTTTCTAGTAATAAAAGAAAATGTAAACATATAAAGCAGCTGAAGAGATGATATGGTGAGATATTGTCTAATTCAGTTTTATTCTATGTTTCATGTGTTTTGCATAATATATGCTTTCAAAAATCCTTACATAGTGTTTCCTGAGAGACAACTAGATTTTGAAGTCTAAGAAAATGAGAAGATTCTACTCATATAATATAAACAATTCTCAAAATGCTGCAATTACTTAGTATTATATATGAATATACATGTATAGTATTTTATATTAATATATGAATATACATGAATACATAACAAAGTAAATCATCTTTGGGATAGAGTAGCTGTTAATTTTATTAATGCTTCTTTTCTACCTGAGAATTCACATGCCATTTAGGAAATATTTTTGTCTTACTTGAACATCCCAGATTTAACTTCGAAGTCAACAAAAAAATCCACATTACTTACCCTTTCTGAATATCTTCCTTTTCTTTTAGCTTTCTATTTTGAACAAGTTTAGTAAAGAAATAGGATGTATACTACTTTCAATATTTCCACTCTGTAAAAAAAAACAAAAAGGTTCCCTACAGATTAGCACATTTTTATAATCTGGCACAGAGGGTGTTTTTAGGCACCAAAATATGAAGAAAGATATTCTGGCCTGCATTAAAGCTGCCTCAGATATCTACTCTCCAGCAGGAATACATGAACATCTGTATAGGAATTACTGAGTTTACAAGCATATGTATCACTGCTTTCAGCACTCCTCAAGTATGATTTTTATGCCTTGTCAATAGTTCAAAATTTGCTGAGGCCAGTACTATAGATCTGTGCCTTTGAAGACAGATTGTTTTCTAGTCCATCTTCTGACACGAAAACCCAAGCTTGTGTGAGGTAAAGCACAAGTAATGGTAGAAGCTGTTTCTGTAGTTAAAAGTAGTAGAGCAAAACTGTACATAAAATCGGGACAGAGCAGAATTTACTCTCTTTTTAGAACTGGAGAGTAAGTTGTTCATGGAGCTCTGCACTTCTGTTAATTTCTTCTCTGCCTTTCTCTTCCTAATCTTTTTAGCTACCAAGAAAAATTCCATATCCTGGACCAAATCCAAAACTTCTGGTAAAGTTTTTAATTCATTATATTCACCTGTATCTCATTGAAAAGTCTTATTTGTATAATGCTTCTTAAAGCTGCCCTGCAGGGAAGGAGAAGTAATAGGATGGAAAAGAAAACTATGAAGGAAGAAATACAGAGAAAAAAAGAGAAAAAAAGAACTTGAACAGCACCCAAAAACCCACTTTTCCTTTTTTTTTTTTTTTTTAATTTTTTTTTAATGGAACTAGAATGTTCTAAGCCACTGGATGGAGACTGTCCTGAATACCAAGGAAAATCTAGATTCGAATCAGACTTTGAAGTTCAAACCTCAAGCCCATCTCTGTTCCAAACTCTTTAGTGCCCCTGCAGTGCTCAGCACCTTTCTTTGGTCATCCTGCTATCCCCAGAAGCACAAAGAGTGCAAACATGAATTTTCGTTTTCGATATGGAAAAGCCTGGCAGAGCCAGTGCACAGGATTACAGGGTAAACAGCTGTTGTGCTCCTAACCATGGCAAGCAGGAATGACATGCCTGCTGCTTTCCCCAAGGCACGCTCCCATTCTCTGAACGATAACTAACGGGTGGCTTGCTCCAGCATGTCAGCAGGCTTTGCCCACTCACTGCAAACCCAAGTTAAGCCCCTGCTTATACATCAGTTGAATGAGACTTCATTGGTCTGTAAAACACATCTGTGTCTTTAATTACTAACTTGGAAAAAACAACAGTGACCATATTAGTATGCTGGCTGCAGAGATATAAATGCTCATTAATGAATATTCAAATGTAATAGAAAAAAGAAGAAATGGCTTTTGGTTAGAAGGCTTCCTGGAGGCTATTGAAAGCAAAATGTAATAATTTAGTAGAATTAATTTATTTGTGCAATTTGACTGAAATGTTAATTATTAAAGTATTAATTTTTAATTATTTTTAGTGTGATAGATTTTTAATGGCTTTCCAAGCAATACAAATAACCCCAAACACAAGTATTTCACTCTGTCTTTATACATCTTTTTTTACTGTCTTCCAAGATCCTGAAACCCACCTTTGCAATTTTATTGTTATTATTGTCATCTTTATAACTGACATTGTTATCAATGCAGACTCTAATGACTGTCCTCATAATTGTCTGAGGAAGGGAAACATACATAGCAAGTTATATGGTTTTTGCCTCCAGGACTAGACAGTGAATGAAAACAAAAATGGACAAGTCACATTAGAACACAGTATCTGAAAGTACTGCGTACAATGTTTATCACACCGAAAGATTTGCTCGGTTTAAATTTAAGTAAAGCAAATGATTCCAAGTCAAACACTTTCCTGAAGTTCCACTTCAATGAGTTTCTAAACAATTGGCAACTCTAGCTGGAAATGGAACTTTTAGAACAAAAGAAATCTGTGCCCTAGTTAATGCTAGCACCACAAAGGAGAGAAAAGGTGGTACTGACATTGAACCACTTCTATTTCATCTTGTTTACTCTTGTTCTTTCCCCTCATTTCCTACTTTGGGTCGTAAAGTTCTACTGATTTCTTTCCTCATTTTTCCCTGCTACGCCCTCATCTGTTCATTTGAAATATCACCCTAAGCTAAAGTCGAGAAAGAACACAGCCAACTTATGTAACTTTTACAGTCAGGAGTCCCCAATGGGGATAGAAAACCCTAACTTCAAGATTTATTTAATGGAGGATATGGAATATTCCACACTCTCATCACCTCCAATATGTTCATAGCTTAGCTTTGACAGCATTCATAATAACATATTTAAAATATTACTTATGTCACTCATGAGAACTATAGAATTATGGGGTTTAATAATAGATAGCTATATCAGCCACATTATAGATCATAAAAATGCCATATCAATCATACCTTGCTATATTACAAGAGAAGATTACTTGCAATATTATATCCACATAATTACTCTACTATATGCCTGGCAAGATAGCATGTGTGCATGTGCTTTTAAATGATGTATATTTACATATACATCTAAACCCACTTCTCACAGATCCTGGCACAAATCATGGTCATCATCTCTCATTTCTGGATGGCAACATTTTATTTTCATTTTTCACTCTCAAGTCTCAATAATTCCCACCTAAAATCATCATTGAACATCAGTAAGAAGAAAAAAAACAACTCAAACCACTTCCTTATGTTGCATAATTAGACTGTGTTAACTAAATCCTGACATTTTGTTTATGGATAATGATAGACCTTCAAAATAGGAAGGTGAGTATTGTTAACACCTATCACATTTTCCTTGGGTGAATATACAAGTGTCTCCTAACTTTCATCTTTTCATAAGCACAATATCTTTGATAATATCAAGAGATGCCCATCTGTAATTTTAACATATTACCAGGAATAGATTATTAGAACATCAGATGAGTGAAATGCTTATTTACTTCCAATATGACTTAAAAGTTTCATTTAGTTCAAAGAATCAAAAAAATTCAATACAATCCCTTTTATTTCTTAAATTTACCATGGTGCAGATAATTTAATTCAATCTGGGCTTTAACTTGATATGTAAATACATAACTGATGAAATAATCTAGGTCGTTAGGTGATCCAAGAAAGTCATATTGTTTTGTGTTTCAGCAGTACAGTTCACTGCCCCACCATGAATCTGTGCTTCATTAAGATCAGGTTGTAGAGGATGTGATTTCTTCCAGTAATGGTATATCATTTGCCAGCAACAAAGAAGTCATTATGCGCAAAATAGAAGATAGAAGAGAGCAAACATGAAGCCTTGAGGAACTCTCTTTTTGTCGTTGTTCTAAACTAAACTAAAAGTAATCCAGTGTAACAAGCCAATCTGCTTTCTCTTCATGGATACTTTAACAACGAATTATTGATACTCTCTTGCTCATCATTTTAGGGATTTTAGGCAACTGAAGGGTATGATCTACCTTGTCATATGCCATAGTCAGGTAAAATAGCAATATTGTAATATATCCCACTGGGGGTGCTTCTAGAGAGAAAATGAGAAATTAATATGTGGCTGTTACATATGCCAAGGTATCATATTCAGCAGTTAATAGACAGAAGATTAAAGTATAGAGAGCTGGAAAGATACCAGCTTTCACAGGTCCTGTTAATAATTCTTTCTTCATGTCACAACATTATCACTTGACAAGAATTCCAGGATATGACCGTACTAAGATCTTGTTTCCTCTCCCTAAAGATATGGATTACATAAAAAGTCTTTTTCCATCTCAGCTTGATGGACAAATTGCCACTCTCTCTCTTCTTTAACTTGCTCCAGCTTGTATTAACCTTATAAATATTAAAGGAGCAATGTCAGGACTGATAGAAATAAAATTAAATCTACCAACTTTATTTGGTGTGAAAGAGTGGCATGCTGTCCCTCTGCCCTGCCTGTTTATTCTGTTCCTTTGGACAAAGAAAGCACAAGCATCCTTCTCCTGAAACAAGAGTGTGGGTGCCAATGTGATTTGTACATTTCAGGAATGTCAAAGTAATAATGAAGTAATAAATCCCAATAAAATCCCATTTTAAAGAGTCTCTTTTAGTTTCCAGTCCTTGCCATTTCTCTTTATTTCTTTGTTATATTCCAGGTGGGACATGTTGTCTTTCCCCTTGGTACTAGAATCAGCAGCATGGACATTAAGACCATGGGACAGAGCCTTACTTGGAGGCAAGAAAAAAACATTGAAGGGAAAAGTCCTGGCCAAACCCTTCATTTCTGGGAGACTAAAACCCTTCATTTCCCAGAAGCAAGAAAGCACTTCGTGTCAGCTTGCCATATAAAATCAGTGACAACAGAAGTGCAAATACTCCATTGAAAAAAATGAGAAAAAAAACTCCATTGAAAAATTGAGAAAACTTCATTTACTGAGTGTGACTTGAGATTTCTCATGTGCTTGCCTTTCAGCCACATTTTATTGCATTTTCTTAGGATGGTAATAATGCCAATGATGTTCCTCTTTGGCATTGTAGTAATTACTGTATCAAATCCTTGTGCTGTAGCACAAATAGGTGCTGGAGTGCCTTTTTCAAAACTTGCTGCAATAATAGCTATGTAATGAAAAGAATATTTTATAAATATTTTGTAAATAATACTAATGCAAAATGAAATATTTTGCCAAATCTTATTTACTAGTATTTTTAATTCACAGTTTCATTCATTTAAAAAAATAAAAAAGCCCTTATAGAACACTGCAAAATTTGGGAAGATTACATAATGCATATTAAAGGGTCTTGTATTGAAAATCTTCATCTTAAATATTCTTAAATCAATTCAGACTGTAGAGGCTATATAAACTTAGACTACAGAGGCTATATAATCTAGACTATGAATCAAATGGAGAAAATGGACTTTCTCTAGAATTAATCCCTGTTGTCACTCTCTTCAGAGATCCTTCACTTAGGTAATCAGACGATTTCCTTAAAGGCAATTTCTACTCAGACAAAAACATAAAAGTAACATATTTCCTTGTAATTGCAAATAAAAAAAAAAAAGAAAAATAAAAAGCTTGTTTACGAGAAAGAAAATCTAGCTAGATACTCTTCTCAAGTAGAGAAATAGAGAATTATAAAGAGTGTAATGAGAAGTTTTATACAATGAAGTGAAAAGAAATGAGTTTAACCACTTTAATGGAAATGAACTATTCTGGAACACGACATGTATTTGTCAACTTGGATATTCCATGATATTCAATAAGCCCATTCTGTTAACCCAAGAATATCTTCAAATTTATTAAGCCTATTGGCAAAAAGGTACTTCCATAAAGCATGGAGCAGTTATTTCATGCAGACTTTTTTTTTGCTCGCTACTACAATTTCTACCTAGAGATTTTCATAGCAACTGGGGCCTTTATAAGGGTTTTTTTATGTGAGTCCTCCAGAGAATAATAACATATACGCAAAGATACTGTTCTTACATCAATTTGGAAAGTTGTTTTGGAGATTAATAGAGTATTCCCAGACATAGGCATCTATTGCTTTCTTAAACACCTTTGTTGTATTTGATATAATCTAATGGTAGCAGGAAGTTAGGCAGGAAACTTTAGGATCAAAAAATGTTACTACATGCCTATATTTAGGTAAACAAATCATGCCCAGTGAGTCTCCTTCCTTCATCTTTATGAAACTTCCCCTTTATGAAACAGAGAGAAATTTAATATATTTTAAACTTTAATGTCTGTCAATTTTTGCTTAAGTCTGTCAACAGTTCCAAACATACAGTCATATGGTGTCCCAAGATTCATTTTCTTATGAAATCACAGTAACTGCCATGTTGAAAGAATGTGCAAACACTCCAGCCCACAAATGTCAGGTTAGGAAAACTGGTACAAGGAAATCCAGATGCTAGGAGTTCTCAATGAACTGCAGAGGTCCCTCTAACATGCAGTCCACCACAGAAAGCTACTGATGCTTACTGACAACTACAATAATAGCCTCCAAAATGTTTCAAATGCTTGCATTTTCCTTCCTTCCTTCCTTCCTTCCTTCCTTCCTTCCTTCCTTCCTTCCTTCCTTCCTTCCTTCCTTCCTTCCTTCCTTCCTTCCTTCCTTCCTTC
>NW_020456176.1:389323-510763 GCF_003342845.1 Nothoprocta perdicaria | reverse complement strand
TCCTTCCTTCCTTCCCTCCTTCCTTCCTTCCTTCCTTCCTTCCTTCCTTCCTTCCTTCCTTCCTTCCTTCCTTCCTTCCTTCCTTCCTTCCATTTTTTTGTATGCATTTTCCTTCCCCTTCACTTCCCACAAACAGAGCATTCTGCTTCTGCTCTGTGTCTTATTTTCACATCTCTCATTACTCAGACTTGGCTGCCAGAATCATTAGTGTAAAAATGACATTTGCACTCTTGAGGTCCTTGCCACTGAAAAACTCGTGCAGCTTATCTCTTGATATGTTGCTTATGTATGGAGGATGGAGCTTTGACTGTCTATAGTCCCTGGATCAGTAAATGCCATAAATAATAATTAATCAATGACTCTTATTCTCACATTGAAAACTGACCTCAGTTGACTGCTCTCCACAGACCCACAAATAAAACCCTGTAGTTCTGTTAACTCAGCTAAGGTATATTATCTGTTATTTTATTTTGATAATTTGGTAGTATTCATTTATATAGTTAACATTAGCCTGTTTTGCAGTGTGACTGGTTTCTTATCACCCTGACCCTACTAGTATGAATGAGACTGGTGTGTTTTGACCCTATCAGACCATCATTACAGAGAAAGGAGGTGCTGTTGGCACACTACAGATCAATTGACTAGATCTGATGGGGAAAGAAAAAAAAAAAGGCAGTAATAGCATCCTTTGGTTGTTATTCCAGTTCTCTTCATATAGTTTGAAAGGTGAAATTAAATACAAACAAAAATCTCACTCTTTCTGAAGCAATAGCTGCAAGCCATTTTATGGGAATCTTTAACCATAAACCACCTACTGAGCCCTGTAATTTACTTGCACTACTTACTGGGAAGGTGATGTCTCAAAGATTTTAACCTTGCATCCTAAGGGTTCCATGACCTCTTAATTAACTCCAGAATTTTGACAGAAATATATGGAAAGGCAAATTTAACCGGAAGGACAGAATGTCCAAGCCAACTAGTTGTTTTACCAGAAAGAGAAAGGGTTGTGAAATATGGATACAACTCATTTTCCTCAGACATATTAAGTTTTTTTTTTTTTTTTTTTTTTTTTTTTTTGGTTAAGAGTCTGAATTGGATGATAAAGTTGTAGATGAGAGATCTAGGTTTCTTAACTTAGGAATTTTCTCACAGAAGAAACAGAAGAAAATAAAAAGCAGGAAGACAGGAGATGAACTCAATTGCTTGTGTCATTTAGCACTTTTTCTGTTTGGTACATAATACTTGATTTCTGCTTCTCCTTCCTTCTCCTTAATTAATATTTTACTGATAACAATTCCCCTTCTTATTCCTTCTGTTCAAAACATAAATGTATATATAAATATATTATTTTTACCTCAGTCTTACTAATATTTGTTTTGGAAAATTCATAGTTCATTTCTTCTGAAAACAATGAAAAGTCATCAGTGCTCATTGTTCTTCACAGTGTATTCTGACTACTTCACAAGAAGGAGAGCTTGCTGCCCAACTCTACAGAGAACAATTTAGGTAATTTATGTAAACATACATAATTATCCTGCAATGTTTAAGAATGCTATAATAGTAATGGAAGAGTAGAGACATACCTACATCAATTGATTTGCACTTGGAAGATGCTTATTCCAAGAAGTTTTGATTAACTAGACCCAAACCCTAAGCCTCAGTCAAGTGCTTAAATTTACCACTAAAATGTGGATTCTTAAAAAGTTTTTAAATGTTTCTGTATAATACAGTCTTTTTTTTCCTTGCTTTTCACTGAAAGAAATGCTACTATCAGGTTAGCAAACAGGTTAGTGACCCAGAAGAATAGGGCATAATAAGTTCGAAAGACTTCAATTAACAACTTACCCACCTGAAGCTTGGCTGTTTTGTCATTAGCTAATTTCTGGATTGTTACTTCTCAAGGATAAATTATATTAGCATTTTCTCCTGTTACTGTTCAGCTGTTCAGGAATGTTTACTGTTACAGTTCAGGAATGATTTATTCCTTTTTTTTTTTTGTACAAAAGAAAAAAGAAACAATTTAAAACAGTAAGATTATCTTGTCTATAGTGCTCTATAAATTGAAACCCTATTGTGCTATCCCTCAGTTGATATTTTGTAGAATAAGAGGCTACTAGTTAAAATCTTCTGTCACTGGTAATTCGATTTTCTGCAGTTGCCATTTTTACCTGGGTCAGTAATACATAGGAAAATGCTTTCTGGTAAGATTTCTTATCATCTGAAAATAGGCTACAAGCTTATTCTGCATTTTGCACAAGATTGTATGAATCACCTTTTTTTCCTCTTATCTGCTCTCTTTCTCTCTGGCCCTTCAAAAGGTTTGTTTCTTTGACAGAGCCAGAGCCTGGGGATTCACATTGTTTCCCATACTTCTTTTTAGCTATATATCAACTTTTATTGCTTCTGTGGCCTTGGCATCAAAGTTTAGTGACATGTGATTATTTTTAAGAACATATTGTACAACAAGACATGAGTACTAATGCTGCATTCAGAACATTTTTTTTCCATTTCACAGGGATCACTAACAACTATAAGTTAACCACAGGTTAATCTCAGTACACTGACACTATATTTTGATGAACTCTGAATTTCAAAGGTGAGAGATTTCCGTTGGTTTTCTCACTGATAATTCTAGAGTGAAATTTCAGGCACAGAGTACAGGATTGTGCAAGACAACTTCAGTTACCCAAAGCCATGACATGGACTAGATGATCTCTAGAGGTCCCTTCCAATCTTACCCATTCTGTGATAATACACTGAATCTCAGGTACCAACGTTCCCAGCCAGGGACTGTTCTGTTTTATTTTATTTATTTTATTTTTTTTTTTTTTTTGAGGGAAGGATTTTTTTTAATCATTAGAAATATCTTAAACAGTATGCTAAGGAAAACTGAAAACTCACAACAGAATTTCAAATGAGATGTGCATTTTCTCAATTGCTTTCCCGATCATTTACAGAGCTACAGTGAGTCCCACCGTAGTGCTGTGCTCTGGGACAATGCTTTGCACAGCTCAACTGAACCCAGCAAAGACCTGTTCAGCACACAACTTTTAATGCCTTCCTAGAAGAAAATCTTCTTAAACTGATCCTAAGAAAGGGATATTCCCACATTTCCTTCATGAAGAAGAGTTTTATGCTGCTCCCAGCAACAATAATTTGTAAATTCACTGTAGACTTCCTTTGTCCAAGAACACCCAGATACCCATCAGTCCTATCCCATTACAGTGATTTTCACTCCATAGAGAAGTTTAGGAATTTATGTGTCGCTAAAAATAAAATGCAAAATTACATTTCATTTCCACACATTGTCGATACAAGAGGTAGGAGACATAATCTATTTTCTAGAAAAGGTTTTTTCCAGAGACTGACATCTCTTCCAGACAATCCATTGGAGAAGCTGAGTTTGCAGGGTAATGTCCATTGTTGGAGATGCACAATTCAATTTGACTTGCTTTGGCCATTCTGGTTCTGTATGAGGATGCCCATTTTATATTGCTTATCACATAGTTTTTAAAAATTTACCAAAAGGAAATTAACTGGAACCTTGTAAAAATCCTGTCTTGCAAAAGAAGAACTAAATATTGTGTTGGACTCAAAGTGTCCAATGATTGCATTAACTAAAGTCTATTTCAAATATGCTATGATTTGCAGAGCTGCATGTAAGAATGCTAACCTTCTTTATTTCCCGGTGTAGTTTAGTGACAGTGACTTTATAAGTCTAGCAGCAGTTTCATGAATATTCTCAAGAGTAGGTGGGTGGCACCTTCATTGAGAGATGTACAGTGGATTGCATAGAAAGTGCACTATATTTTTTGAATAATTTTAGTAAAACTGTAATAAATCTGCCACCACTTTACATGTTATATCCATTTGTCTCTGTATGAATCTTAGTTATCTTTATAAGAAAATATTGTTTTAGCCAAGCCCAAACTATTTCCTTACATAGAATATCTGAATTTGTTTACAGAAATATACTTTTAAACTGAAATACCCCCTTGCTATATAAATAAGTACACAAGTAAACAAGAATAGCCTCAATAATGTAATTGATCCTGCATGTATTTTTATTCAAAGTAAGCATCCAGTACATCAATTATCAACTTTAAATGCAGCATGCACAGGAACTCCCTAAAAAGCAGGTTCCATCTAAAGAAGACATGAATTATCTGGCTGATCTGACAATCTATATAAAAACCATTTAGAAAAACCAAAATGATTCAGTTCTGGCTTACTCTGTAATTTAAGACATTATAACCAGAAATCATTACAGTAGTGGTTTGGCAGATGAAAAGAAGGAAGGGACTTGTGGTTGAAATGTAGACCTAGAACACAGGAAAAGTGGTTTCTATTCTTGGTCCTGGCATTGACTTCTTTGGTAGCTATGGGTAACTTACGGCTCCTGAAAGGTGAGTGTCCAGGCCTCCCAGTGACTTCATCTGGGATGTGGTTGCTCACCATTTCTGAAAAACAATCGCTCACCCTGGCTGTAATTTGGTTTTCCTGTATATTAAATGAATTTTGGAACTGGCCAGTTTGGAGGCAAGGATTAGTGATCCTAATTTTATCTTTCTTCAACAACTCACCTGGGGCACAGGAGTGGAAGAATAAAGATGGATGTATAACTGTGAGAAATAAATTATTCACCATTTGTTTTCACTGCTTATTGACGGTGGTAGTAATGAAAAATATGTTGCATATTAGGCACAAAGGTGGGTTTTGACTTTTATTAGGATTATTGTCACAGTCTTGTAAACATCTCTCATGTCTCTGATTTTTAGAAAGGCTAATACTTCCTGTAGTAATTCCTTGATGTAAATTTTTTTCAGTGTTGTAAGGCGAGCTCATAAGTATGCTTTGCAATTACCATCCTACATTCACACACACATACTTTCTATTTCACCTGCACACATGCACGTACGCATAAGCACATGCAGTAGGTACATTCGCAGTACATACACGGAAAAAAGGTATAGGATCATCTAGTAATGAAAAGTGGTAGACCTCAAGATTGCCTAATCTCACATTTCCAGCAGTCTTGCTATGAATACAGGCTATTTGATCAGCTGGGAATTCATTTATTTTGCCCTAAAAACATATCTTCTGGATAGTATCTTATGAGAACAGTACCTGGAAATCTTTCTGGGCTTTGTCAAGAATCTAGTCTGTATTTTCAGGTGTCAACTGTATTATGGATACATGTATTATTTTGTAAATTTTGAGATTACAAAACTTCTTCATCTCCTTCTCAAAAGATTCTCACAGCTGTAGCTGCCTTTATTAACAGAGTTCTTAAAACATAGAATAATATTTTAAGCACACTGAAACATTTATGGCCTAAACATAGTCTAAATCACTTCAGTGGTTGGTATCAGTATCTCCAGAGAAAAGTATTATAAATAAATGTAATTAATTTGCTAAGACAGTACACACAAAGATATGCAACAGTGAACTCATTAATTTCTGTTGAAATAATTATTTACAAATATTCATCTGGTTTCCCAAGACACGTTAATAAGTTGAAAAAAATGTTTACATTGTATGATTGGGTGAAAAAAAATGCTAATGGCTTGTGCCTTCTAAAATCAAACTTTTTTATAATTTCAAAAGAAATGCTTAAGTTTGTAATAAAGCTAGGTAAAAATATGGCAAAAAAATAGGTAAAAAAAATGGTAAAAAACTTAGGTAAAACAAAGAACATCTGTCAAAAATAACATTTTGGCATTTTATTTTGGAGTGATATTTTCATTAGTATGTTTGCCTACGGCTGATTTTTTTAAGGGTTAAAATTAAAGTCAATTTCAGCTGGTTATGCTGAAGTATGTTTACATTTATCTCAATACTTTTTTTTTTAATATTAGCCCAATAGAATATTTTAAATATTTTGATTTTTCTATGAAGAAAAAATAATCTTGTATTGCTTCATTGATATTTGTGAATTAGGCTATTTTATAAGAATCCTTTATCTGTTTTCTAGACTTTCGTCTAGAACATTCCATCACTAGCATTCAATAGATGAAAAGGGGTTCAGTTAACTAAAGCTTTCTTCCAGTGGGTATTAATTTACTATTTCCATAGAGAATTTCTGCATAGAACAACACTCAAATGTGGAGACCAACATTTGAAAAACATATTTTTTTGGAACCTTTCACTATAGTTCTGTAAAAGATTCTTTACACATAATTTTGCCTTTCCATTCATTGACTATTTCTGTGAGTTGACAGTGTGAGAGTTTCTTTCTGCATTTTTGGCTTCTTGCTTCATGTTGCCACTTTTCTGGCATTGGCTCAGGTAATTTTGTTTAGGGAATGTTGACCCAAGATCAAATCATGTTAATGGGCTTCATCAAGGGTCAGATTCAGTTGCCTAAATGCAGGCATCTCATGCCATTTTTACTCTCAAGGGTGTCCAGGAGATCTGCAAGGAGTTCGCAGATAGGACATGGGCCCTTCAGGATACCCATGTCTTTCTGGAGTATCTAATGGTACGATACATCTTCAGATGAAAATGCTAAGCTAAGGAAGAAACAATCACCTACAGTTGTTTTATTAAAAAATAAATGTTGATTCCCTGCTGAAAATGCCCAATGCCACAATGTCTGTTGTGCAACATGTCTCTGTATTTTTAAGGACCTTTGCAGTTTCTTCAGATTTCAATCTTATTTAAAAGAACCCAGACCTTATGGAACTATCCAGATCATGTTTAATGCTGATGTCAGTGATGATATAAATACTAGTGTGCATAATAAAACATGAAATTTTGTTAATGTGGGGTTCACTATGTTTGTACAATAAAATGGACTCTGTGATCTCTTAGCAGTTAATCTTCCTCCAAATCTTTCAATATTATAAGGTCATATAATCCTTATATGAAGACAGTGCTGTAAGATGGTATACACTAAAAGAGAACAGCTACTAGAGAAGGGCTTTATTAGTAAAAATAAAGTAAGACACAAAAGAACTGTTTGCAGTAAGGTGTCATTAAGTCACTTGTCCAAAATGGCAGTAAGTAACAGCAAAAGTAGGTAGAAGATAAGAGATCAGGGTGTAATAGAAGTAAGCCCCACTGGTTTTTGCTGAGTTTGAACATATCTGCTATAAGTTTTATGAATTTTAAGCATGAATGGAATGCTGTACTTGGCTAATTGGGGCTTCAGTTTGGCTATGGGCCAGGCAGGACTATGGGGATTCGAAGGCTAATAACACTACAAACCCTTCTATGTTCTGCCGTACTTACTATCCAGTTTTAGAAAATGATCAGAATATTTGGAGACAGCATGGTGTTTCCTCTTGATATTTAAAAGTAGATACAATTCATGCCGTGTCTTTGTGTCAATTAATTATTTCGTTTCCAAATTCTTTGTTCTTAGTGCCGGATATTACAGAAGTCATTGAAATTATAAGAACTTCTCTGAAAAAGTAAAAGGATTTTTTAATAACTAGATTGACAAAAATAAAAAGAAGGATTAAAAATGTCAAGAACTCTGAAAATTGTTACAGAATTTACTAGAAAATTTGTATTTATGATTTAAAAAAAAACTATATATAAAATCTAAACAAATTAGATCCTTTGGGACTCATTTTCTCTATCTAAAGTAATAAGAGCTCGGTGGCAGTAGAAGTATGAAAAACTATAACTGCTTTAAGGGTGAGATTTTTTTTTAACATAGGTATTTCATAAGCTCCATTTCAGCATATTTCTTTTATCTAAAATGAGTTTTTCAGTATAATCAATGCAATCTAGGTTTTCAAAAACCTGACACTTCAGAATTAGCTATAACAACTACAGGTAGATGCTGTAAATAAAATTACAAACTCTAACAATTTTAGAGAATTACAGGTATTTCTGTGAGCAGCAAAACTAGCAAAAACAGGTTTCCTGTGGCCTTATGTCTTACGGTTCACTTATCCTTTGTTTAAAAAGTTTTAAGTATTCATAACAGCCTTCTCCCCACACAGATTCTCTTGTGTCTGATAAGCTTTTTGAACTAATGCCGCACAAACTATTTTCATTAACTCAGTCCTACACAGAGACACTCATACACACACATACAAGTAGCACAAGCCTCATAACAAACTTTTTCTTAACGACTTAGTTTTGTTTCATAAAATCACGTACTTCTTCTCTAAGTGTCTGAAGTTCCAGTGACCCTAATTCTAATTCATTGTGTTGTCTTATATTTTATCTAGGTATCTTCTATATCCTGCAATTCAGCTCTACAATTGTACTTTGATTAGTATTTTTAAACACCTTAAATAATTCTAACTGATCGTAATATTTTGTTTACAGTTAGGATAATAAAAAGAGAATGGGAAGAAAAAGAAATACATTGGTTTTCTGCATTTTTCACAAAGGTATGTTCAGGTAAAAAATAAAATTGAGAAAGTTGAAATACTGGAAGGAATGCTGCTGATGGAACAATTAATGCACACTTCTGTGGCTCTTGGATTAACAGCATTTGTCCTTGAACTTAACTCTTACATAGGCAAAAAAATCTTCATTTTTCTTGCTATAAGGTATATATAAGGTATAAGGTAAATTAAGCATTACTTTTTAAAAAACTGTCGCTATCTAGACAACATAACGTAGACTGTGCAAGGTGCATAGCAGTAGAGACCAAATGCTAAAGATAAGAGCAAAGAATGGTCCCGAATGTAGAAAAATAAATATGAATATTTCTTAGGTGTGAAAATAATCATACTGTTATTGTTCTCTGCAAATATATGTCAAAGATATGGCTATGCACCAGCTGGGAGAATAGCAATGAGCAAATCAGTATTACCACAAACTCTCTGGTGAGGTATCCACTTGGCACTGAGGTACAACAGAGGCAGGCTGATCTGTCATTTGGGAAATGATACCTCAGCCAGCAAAGAATATGACATTTTTAGCCTTTCTGCCTGCTCCCTCTTGCCCTGAAATTCTCATTACACCTCCCATTTAGTTCATTCAGATTGTATTACTGGTAATGCTAATATCTCTGTATTTCCTCCAAAGCACATTTTAAAGCAATTATTAGAAATTAGCTTCCCATTTCACCTCTCATATCAAAGTACAAAGTACATCATTTTAATATAATTAAAAAATCCATTGGCATTCAAGATGTGCCACAGATGGAACGCTAATCAGTTCATTTTTTTTTCCTGTTGAGAACTGTATTTCTGTTCAAGTTTGACCTGAGGAAAGTAGTCAAATGGACAAAATAATTAACCCTTCTCTGTTTCATGAGGCCAAGAAGAGATGCAATGACATAGTATGAACAGGCATTAGAGTTGAGAGGTGAGGACAGCACAATGACTATACTGTGCCTGGCAATGACACAAAAGCAAGATGACAGGATCAATTACATATTCTCCTCATGAACTCATGAATCTTCTTATTCTATAAGGATTGTTAATTTGATATCTAAATTCTTCTGTTTTTCCTGTTTCATTTTACAAAGAAAGATAGAACTTGAATACTTTTACTATCACTGAAAGGTAACACATAATTTTTAGATAAAAGTATCATTGTATCTTTCAAAATCACAGTCGTCTTCATGTGTGGGAAAATATGCAATCAGGGAATTGGCAGTTAAACGTTGAGTAAACTGATACTGGTAATAAATCTTGTGTATACAGGATGAATCTTAAGCCTAAGGTAAAATAGTTATACATTACCTGATCAGTTACAGAAACAATCAAGTAGGATGAAACAGAGGAAAGGAAATACTAAAAATACTAGACAAGAAAGGTTATGAACTGAACTCTTTTCTTATGTGTATTGGAAGTCACGATATCAAAGTTAGAGGTGAAATGAATCAAGCTATAAAGCTATAATATCTGCCAAAGCTGGTATTCCTGGAGTCTCTATGGACATCTCAGGAAACTTGAAAGAAGTGGGCCAAGCAACAGAAAAGGAATTGCCCAGTTAACATCACTACTGATCATGACTTTCTCATTGGGTTCCCAATCTAAACCAGAAGAAATAAAAGAAAATAATCAAATATGCAGATTTTTTCCCCTTTATCTCCCTATTCTCACAGCTATAATCTTCCCAATTTGTTCTCTAAAAGAAGCACAACTCTTGAATTGTTTCTCCAGATAAAATTGACAAATGCAGTTTCCAGGAGAGGGCTCCAAAGCAGCATCAGTACTCCAGGGAAACTGCCCGCATTTCACTGTCCCACAACCACAGAACAGGGGCTGAGAAATAATTAATTAGTGATTAATTAAAGGGTTCCTTTTGAACGCTGTCAAAAAATTTGAATTGATGCCCTACACTAAAATGAAAAAAGAAATCAATGAGCTAATATGGGGTGTTGCTGTTTTGACTTAGAACCATGCAATTAAAATGGAAAAAAATGAAAAATGATGGAAAAAAATATGAAAAAAGAAATGTTCTTACTGAACTATCAGTTTTGAAATGAGAAAGAAAAAAGAATCTCATCATCCACTGACTTTTTCCAGTTTGTTTACATTGCCTGACTGTCTATAGATAGAGAGGCAAGAGGTAACATCCTACCATTAAATATATATATAGTTTTAGTAAGAGGATGTATAAATATATACATACTACAATAAGAAAATTATCCCTCATGTCTCTTCTGTAGCCATATATTTCTGTTTAACCATAAACTGTCTTTTTGTTCCAGAGGAGTAATGAAAAACTTGAATAGAGTCTACCCTCCTCAGGAACTGGAAATACTGAACACAGAGGATTCAGATACACATATGGCATATACAAATATTTTTTAACAAAAAAACAAGCCAAATTGATGGTTGGGATTAACTTTAAAGAGCTTTATCTTTAAAAATTTTAAATAGTTAAATGAAACATGCTTTTAAATGAGATATACATTTTTCTTTTTTTTTAAAGTCTGCTATCTGCTCCCACTAACTCTAATTATATTAAAATTTGTATATGGATAGTGGAAGGTCTAATTTTACATTTACCATATCCATAGATTCAGCCATACAAATAATATTCAAATTCAATTTTATTAAATATCAAGTGTTTTATATCTGAGCTTGAATTAGGCCCAATATAGCATGAGATTCAAGCTGAATGAGTATTTAAATTTGAAACTAGGATTTCAAGTCTGGCCCTGCCTCCAATTAATTGCATAAAGCTGGCTCAGGGATTTTTAAAAGTCTCTGCTGAACATTGTGAAAGATGAATGAGGTGAAATTCCCATGCACAAAAAAGAGAGAGGTGTAATATGTTACTGTATAATGTACTAAACTCAAAGACACAGCTTATTCCACTCAGACACAGCCAAAAGAGCTACTGATGCCAAAAATCCTAAGGAAATATACGGTTAGTTTTAAAATTTTTGGTTTACTTCCAAATATTTTCCATCTTCAGGCACACAGTTCGCCAGAGCCTATAAAAAGTGTGGAAACCTAAACACTGAGTCTGCCATGTTGACCTCCTGTTTGTAACACCCTTAATGTGATAGGAAAGGTTTCCCGTGCGCTGTCCCTGCAGTCGCCGAAGCTGCAGGGTCTATCGGCATGGACCTCACATTGACTTCATTACAAGAGCATATGGAGTGGCTTGCAGAAGCAGGCCCCACCACTTCCTATGAAAGCAAAGCGCATACAAAACACGTTCACCTGTCACACTCTTGCCTGTGAGTTACTGATTTGAGGCACAAATTTATGGCAGCTGAGGTATGAAGGGAGGGGAAAGCAGAATTCCTGCCCTGAGCAACTTGTGTTATAGGAACACTCTTCCTTTGCCCACTCTGAGCTTGTCTATGCACCTCTAATTTTGAAGAAAGTGTTGTTTGCAGGTATGGAGGCTTAATGGTAAATTCCTTGTCACAAGGGCTACCATAAAATGTGGACAGACCTGTCCAGTTTTGAGGAGTTCCACATTTCAAGTGAAAGCAAATGTACCCAAGTGCCTTAAAAATCCCTTCTAGACAACAAGTCTAACTGATGCTCTTTAAGATCTATTTCTGAGGCATTTGTATTTTATTAATACTTATTGCGATACACAATGCGATACAAAATGCTGTGATCCTAGATGTGTGATCTTCCAGTCAAAACACCGTCAAAACACTAGTCAAAAGGCACATATGTTGCCATGACAAAATCTGTGCCTTTTGAAACCTATTTCCTCTTTCTCATGAATCTCAAGCTACACTAGTGTAGTCTAAGAACCCTATAGCATGTTTCTGGGTGAACAGCTATTTCTCTTCATATATTTCCAGACTTAAACCCTGACTCATTATAGAATGGTTTTGGATCATTTCAGTTTGGCTGGTGAACCATCTATGAAGTCTGACTTAATCCATCTGAACCCTTCTGCTCATTCCAACTGCTGTTTAACATTTTGATCTGACAGTTTAATGCTTTTCCATCACAAAATATATGTTCCCATTGAAAACAAACATTTTTCATATTAGCAACAGAGACAACTTCAAGGGATGAGGTTATCATGAGGCAATTACACCCCAGAGGGATTACAGGCACTTATATCATGATAACCTTATCTTCAGTGTGGCTTATTAAATAATTACAAGCCTGCCCCAGCCAACCATAAATACCCGTAATCATCTAAGCTACCGGCTTACAACTAAATAAAGGTAAATGTTTGTGTGAGGCTGGTAACCTCTGCTTCTTGTGCTAAGACATCTGAACAAACTTTAGTTTTCCATTTAAATGATGTTAAACACTGAACTTTGAACTGGTTGTCCTCTGACAGGATATTTGCCATTAGCATGGGGCTTATAGTGAACACGGGATTCTTCCTTGGGATTCTTCCTCGGGGTTCACAGAATCTATCACACTGGAAGAGATCTCTACAGGCTCACTTACTGTGTTATGAATCCCTGCTGACATACATATACCTACGCTGATAAAATTTATATTGAGTGGCTCTGACCCAGAATATCATTGCTCATAATTATTTTCCACCACTGTTTCAATATTTGCATTGTGGATTTTTCTATAACAAAACTTGCCTCCTTGGTACACTACATAATTTAGTAAAATTGTGCACGAGATAGTCCTGGAAAAGTAAAAATGAACATTTTATCTGCATACATATTGAAATTTTAAAATCATTGCATTTGTTCATTTCACAGACCTTTCCTCTTCACTTTCTATTAAAATTTTAGTGACTGAATTTACTGGCAAAAATAAATTTTAAGCTTCAGTGGTCCACCTCTCACCAAAAATAAATTAGTAGTAATATATATTAATAAATCTAGACGGCACTGGTTGATTTTACGACTATAATTAAACAGGAAAATAAAATTCTAAATCATCTCTAACACTGAATTTTTAATGTGTCCAGCCATGTTGTTATATTTCTTCTGATTCTTTTACTTCTTTTATGCTAATAATAAAAATAGTAGGTTATAGTAATAAACCTTAGTAAGAGCAATGCCACTAAGCTACACCAGATTGTGAAATTCAGAGGCAAATTTTCCAAACTACTCACAAAAAGAGATAAATGTCATCAGCAAGTCACAAGAACTGAGAATAGTGAAGCAATCTGAGAATGGCTTCCACTGAGAACAGACTGAGTAAAGAGATGTTTGCTGCAAAAATTTCCTGTATTCCACAATGTACATAAAATAGCAGATATCACAGACTGAATGAATGAGAAGCAGATTAGAAGCAGAATTCCTTTAGCTATCCCCCTGGCAAGAGTGGGGAGAGGAGAAAACTCTTCTTGTAAATGAGGAACATGGAAGGAGAAAAACAGTTCCTGCTGTCTTATAGAGGATAATAAGTGTAGAAGAGAGGCACAGAGCAGGTAGGTATTTAGTCACATGGAGATGTGCCTCCAAACAAAGTAATTTCATGCTGTCAGTGCTAATAATATTAGAAGGTAGTTAAGTGTGAGACTCTATGAAAATATCACAGTAAACAGTGAGAATTCAGCTTTAATAAGCAGTGGAACTTTAACCTGATTAAAATGTAAAGCAAAATAGAACAATCTGAGCCTTTTGGGCTGCCGGTCAACAAATGGCTGCCTTCTGGCTATGTGACATACATGAACTTTTCAACTAGTTCAGTGCGGTGATAGTTTTCCCATGTCCAGTAGTCACCTGAGGTAAAATATAACCATTTTATCACCTACAAGCATAGATTTTACTTTTTAAATTAGGAACGACTGGTGAAACATTCAACCTATTTTGTTCCTAGATGCCTATTTTTTTACCAAGATACACTTCTTTCATTTTTAAAAAATGATCTGCTTAGGAAAGGGATATTTATGTGTCATTTATTTTTCATAAATCTTCAGTGCTAGCGCTGATCTACATGCCCTCTTCTAATTGCTTACAGACTGACAGCTGCCAGTGTATTAATCACTCAGCTTGCTCAGTACAACAATGCAATTTACAGGTCTATAGTCCCCTATGTCCTCTTGTTTTCCTTTCTGAAAATAACTCAAAGTGTAACAGCAATAATTTTGTCTACATTTTTTTCCAATCTCTTAACCAAATTGCAATGAAATTTCAAAAATGACTGACTCTCTTGACCAAATCACATGTAAAAAAAGTTCCATAAAACTTTTATTCCCTGAAAAACAAAATATTTTACTATCAATGTTCTAAGGGATTATTAGAACTATTAAATTAGACTAAGATCCCTAGACCTGGGTCATGCCTGATGGTCATCTTTTTGATATCCTCTCCACACATATGAGTACTCTGTTTGCCCATTTCTGTTCTGGAAGTTAGACAGCTTAGTTCCCATGGGAGAATAGGCAGTAACATTAAACACATAGTAGTAAAATTTCAATTTATAGGTAGCAGAGCAAAAAAAAATGAAATAACAAAAAAAAAAAAAAAAAGGTCAGAATAAAGCACATCTATGACAGACAGACTGAAAAATATGAATTGACTAGCCCTGACCTGTAAGTTACCAAGAGTGGATACTTGATTTGTTCTATCCTGCAGAGATGTCTCTTTTCAGTAGACAGGTTTGTCCAGTCTTTTCAATGAGTTTGCTTTTGGGTTTACTGCCCATGATAGCACAAAACAGATTTTGGCAACAATATCAGCTCACACAAGCCTTCCTCTGCCTCTAAGTCCATATTGTGATGCTTGTCCCTTCAATGTTAAGATTCCCCCCAGTCCTCCTGCTGGAGCAAGCAGGTCCCCAGGCAGTCCCTACTCAGCTCCAGTATCTCTTCAAGATAGCAGGGAGTCCAGTAAGCAGCTGGACCAAGGGCTAGGGATAAGGGAGGAAAAGAAGAGGAGATGATATCACGCCTCCTCTTCACGTTACCTACCAGGGTGACATGTTAAAACACAGCATGTGGCTCTCCAGACAATCTGGTCTGTGGAAACACCATCACTGTTCTCTGGGAAGGCAAAGAAGGCACAGCACATGGAGACAGTGGCTGAAGTGAAATCCATCCCTCTGTGCTTGCTACTGGGAGCAATGCACTTTTTCCCCTCAATCTGTTCTCCTTTGCTCTATATCCATAGGGTGAAAATAAAGTTGTCTGCACCATTGATCCATCATTAACCCTCTTTGAAAGAGAGGACTATCAGAGTGTGTGCTAAAACTCCATTATATTTTTATATATTTCCAGCTTAAAATGTCTATATTTGTCTTGAAATAATACTGAGATTGGGTTTTATTACTGAGTTGGAGTTTAAAAGAACAAGGCAAAGTTCATGGGAGTTAGGTACATAACTCCCCTAGGCATTTGTAAATAATCTATTCTATTTTGTAGTGAGAAAATGGCAGAGAATGATCAATTTTTCAAGCCTCAAGATATTTTACAGCATAGGCAGTTTTTGCTTATTTACTATAGACTGTGACCATGCCACAAGAGGATCAGTGTCTCAAATCACATTCCAAGAATTTCTTGTTCTCTGAACTGCCTAAATAGATGCAGAAAAACAGAAAAAAAGAGTGATTTTTCTATATTGATGCTATCCAGTATTGATCAAAAGGATAATTACATAGAAAATTCAGGGTAACAAGGTACAAAGCTGTTCTGTGTCATTTTACCAATGTTTGTTAGCACAAACTGCTACACAGGTCAAATTGATCTGAGCTCTCTCATTTTCCCCTCAGATCCCGCTAGATTTGAGATCTCTCCTCCCTATCCTCAAGTAGTTTTATTCAGTACAGTCTGTGTACCCAATTCACACTGAGTAGCCATTCATTATCTGCATCTTTCTCCCTTAGTTTATGTTCAATAATAGCGTCAGTCATTCTGCAAATAGCATGCCCAGCTACACTGTAGCTCTCTGCTTTCATAGCAGACCATTGGTTTATTCTACTCTCCTTCTGGGAGAAGGGGAGCAGACAGCATCATTTTTTTTTCCCCAGAATTTGCAGAGCCTGCATATATAGTTTTTTGTTCTTGAATAATTATTTAGAAGGCATCAGTGGCAAAAGGAGAAATAATTGCTTCTTATTCATCACTGAAGAAAGTTCTGGTTAAAGAGGAAGAACCAGTGAGACCAAAAATACTTCTTTTGTTAATCCAAGCTTTTCAATTTTATCTTTCAATTGATTTTCTCTCTGAGAAAGGCTATCAAAGAATAATGATTGGTAAGGAGAAAACATGTAAGAATTAGAAGATGGAGAAAGTAATTGGAAAGTAATTTCCAATGTTAAGTATTTAGTCTTGTGAATCTTACCTATATTATAGGTAATAGTATAGTAATTATTAATCTACTCAAATTCCTTGTTAATGTGTGTAAACTAATTTATCTATTTCCATCTCTTAAAGAACATATATTCAATAGAGATCACTCTAACACCAGAAATTTGTATCAAACACTCCCTAATATGTTTTTAATGCTTAAAGCTTCTCTATATGGATCTTCTTGTGGAGAACTGCACCATAAGACTTGACAGACAGAAACACAGGCCTGGCATCGAACAGTGTAGTCACTCAGATTACCTTGCCTGAGAGAGTCTGTAGTAAAACTATTGTTTCGCTTTATTATTTGGTTATCACAGTAGTGGTTTCTGCTGTCCAATTGTTACTGATGTCAAGAAACCACTCAGCCATAAGGTTCAATTTCCTCAGCCATCATCTTGGCTGTCACAACACATTTGCAGTATACCTATGGCTAGGAACAGCAGCAGCAAGTATGCCTGTCTTGAGTGAAAACTGGAGAATTTGGTCTGGTCTCTGACAATCCAAACCAACTGCACTAGCACCTTGCTGTGGTGGTGAGGAGTGTTTTCCCTCTGCTATAAAGAGAAACAATCATTTTCTGATGTCTTGTATCCGTAGTGAATGATCGATTACTCCTTACCTTCGCTTCTAGAGAGAAACTAAGCTTTGTCCAGCATTTCAACTGGATTTGAGACACTTTGTCCAGCGTCTCAACAGGTGAATATCTGAGGGAAGACTGGTACAATGCTCATCTCCTCTACAGGTGGGATGCACCTCTTTGTGTAGTACCTACAAACTCTTGAGGTTACTTCTGCAACACCACTCACTCATGCTTGTCCTTTATATATGCAACCATTTTCCTCACAGTAGCCTGCAACATTACAGGGCAATTAACTTGGTCAAATTGCCTTTAACATAGCAGTTGTAGTGAAAAATCCCCTCTCTACCAAAGAGCAAAATGCTATTGAACCAACAAAAAGTAACAAACTACATAGCTATCTAGCTGACAATGTCCATTTAATCACTAAAACTCCTAATGTATATTTTAAGAAACCAACATTAAAGTAGGACAATTTATTTCGGAAGATGCATGATAAACACATTAAATTTTCAGCACATTGCCTTTCACAATTGAGTCAAATATGGATTTTTTTCTGCGTTAGTTGAATATTTGGTTCTTTAAAGAACATCCGTTTTCAATGTGTTTCTCTTTCCACATTCACTAGGGACCTCTGTGAGGATCTGGAGTACATACATGAAGCATTCAGGACCAAATGGACCAGAAAGATTACAACACTAAGGAGGACACCTAAATTAAACATTTATACAGTAATGATGTAATCTAGTGCATGTCAAAAATAAACACACAAAGTTGATTTAAAAAGATGGAAAGGACTTGACAAATGAAGGCTGTGGTACTATGTCAGGATTTCAGCTAATAATAATATGTGCAAAGCTATTCCTATATTTTTGATTTTTAATGCAGCTACTTATGCTGGTTACTATTCATCAATATGAATAAATTGTGTTCTGCCTATCAGTTCAAATTTTGCTCATTACAGTCTGAAAGCTAACACATTCACTAGGAGAGAGCATTGTGTATGAAATTCATAACAAATTAGTGATTTTACAAACAGAACCAAATGCTTGCCCCCAAGCATACATGTGCTAGTTACCCAGTAGATAAACAATCACTCTCAGTTTCAAAAGTATATAGTTTCAAGGCAATTCACAGTTCAGTACCACTGAAGGCTACATTTAAATATATACAATGTACTTGAGACCAAGCTATTTGGAAAATCAATCTGAAAAGTCATGAGCTTTTCTGACAGCCAGACTGTCTTGTTTGAACTTAAAATGGCTCCTGGGTCATCTGAAGCATGAGCTTTGAAAGTGATTGCTAAGGAGTTTAGAAAATTAGGAAACGAACCTAGAGCCTTTAACTAATTTTGTACTTGCAGACTGGGGCATGTAGAAAGGAAGTTGATTCAGGGTTCTGTGCTTGAGGTTAATTAGCTTTAAGCTCTAACACATTATAGATGTGATTTTTACACTGTGTATTTAATTCATCACTTTTCTTCATTTCAGGCCAGTAAAAGCTAATTGTGCAAACAGTCTCCTTTGGCTGGAGCCCATGGACAATGTCTTGTAGCGTCATCCAACTCACAGCCTTTGTTCCCTTTGACACAAGGCCACAGAACCACAGAATGGTTAAGGTTGGAAGGGACCTCTAGAGATCATCTAGTCCAACCCCCCTGCTTCTGCAGGGACACATACAGCATGTGGCACAGGGCGGCATCCAGGCGGGTTTGGAAGACCTACAGAGGAGACTCCACAGCCTCCCTGGGCAGCCTGTTCCAGGGCTCTGTCACACTCACAGTAAAGAAGTTCCTCCTCACATGGAGATGGAACTTTCTATGTTGCAATTATACCCATTACCCCCTGGCCTATCACTGGCCACCACCAAGAAGAGTTTGGCCACTTCATAGAATCATAGAATGCTTAAGGTTGGAAGGGACCTCAGAGGTCATCTAGTCCAACCTTCCTGCTCACGCAAGGTCACCTAGAGCACGTGGCACAGGGCTGCATCCAAGCGGGTTTTAAAGATCTCCAAAGAAGGAGACGCCACAACCTCTTTGGGCAGCCTGTTCCAATGCTCTGTCACCCTCACAGCCAAGAAATGTTTCCTTAAGTTCCTGTGGAACTTTTGGTGCCTCAGCTTGTGGCCATTTCCTCTAGTCCTGTTGCTGTCCACCACTGAAAAGAGTGTGGACTCTCTGTGCTGGACTCTCTCCAGCAGCTCCGAATCCCTCTTGTACTGAGTAGCCCAGAACTGGACACAGTACTCCAGATGTGACCTCATCATAGCTGAGTAGAAGGGGATCACCTCTCTCAAACTGCTGGAGATGCTCTTCTTAATGCATCCCAGGATCCCGTTGGCCTCCTTGGCCATGAGGACACACTGCTTGTCATCCACCATGGTGCCCTGGTCCCTCTAGACAGAGCTGCTCTCCAGAAGGTCAGTCCCCAGCCTGTACTGGTGTCTGGGGTTATTCCTCCCCAAGTACAGGACCTTGCACTTGCCCCTGTTGAACTTCATGACGTTTCCCATTGCCCAGTTGCCCAGTCTGTCCAGGTCCCTCTGGATGGCGATGCAGCCCTCTGGGGTATCACCTACTCCTCCCAGTTTCATATCATCAACAAACTTCCTGAGGGAGCACTCCATCCCTTCATCCAGGTCCTTGATGAATAAATTGAACAGGACGGGTCCGAGGACTGACCCCTGAGGGACACTGCTAACTACAGGCCTCCAACTGGACTTGATGCCTCTGATTACCACTCCCTGAATCCAGTTCTCAGTCCACCTCACCGTCTACTCATCTATTCCACACCTCCAGAGCTTGCCCAGGATGATGATAGAACTCATATATCTGATGCCAAAAGATCCAAGATTTTATACTTTCCTCTGCAGCAAGCACGTCACCAAAATTTTTGTTCTTTGTCTCAAACTGAGACTGGATGCTTTTGCATAAACTATTCCCATTGGCCAAAACTTGTTTAAAAGTGATGTTCCATCATACACTTTGGAGTGCATGTAGAAGATGATTTGATTGCTAAACTGCAGTTGTCATTTGAGCAGGCATTCTATCTTAGACCTATGCTTGGGATTAATATCAGTCTCTCTCTTCCAGAAGAAAAAAACCTTTTAAATCTCAATAGCTGACTAGAAGTAAGAAAAAAAAAAAAAAAAAAAAAAAAAAAAAAAAAGGAGTTTAGAGAAACTAGTCACATGTATTCTTCCTTCACACACACACACAAAAACAGAAAATCTGTAAATCTCTATATTGTCCATGCCAATCAGACCAAACAGTTATTTTGAATAGTAGATCTATTAGTACAAACACTGGATATGTCAGTACAATCCTTAACACAAGAAACACATGAATTATTTTTCTGTAAAAGCAAAATCAGTATTGTATCTCTGATTGCAAAAAGCAAACAGTACCTTATAAAGAGCATTTATATTTTTGTGTGTATTTTGTGTGTGTGTATTTCTGGGTCTTTTAAACTTACATGTTAAAGCAATACTTTGTAAACTCAGTTATTGGAAGAGGAATATGCCAATTAAATCCCCTTTCTCTCATAAAAAAAAACCTTGAAACAATTCCTTCATGTTCTACTGTTGGGTTAGCAACTTCACACTCATGCAATGTTGTTCAAGCCTTTTCATGCCTCACCTAGCAGTAGTAATTCAATTCAATGCCTCTGTTGTACTCCACATTGCAGAATGTCAGAATGTGTTTCATGCAATGTCAGTCATGTGCTAATTTGACAAATTATTTCAGATCCAAATAGTGAGAATTCCTTTGAGGATATTTAAACCCAAAGCACAAAATACACATTTGCTTCCCCAAACTCATGTTTTTTAACCCCAGAACTAGAATGAGCAATGCCAATTTCACTACAGATGTCAATCAAGTTATGCAGGGATTCTTGATCTCCCTTCCAGGAGGAGAATATACCTACAGCACACTCTAAAACGTTAGAGGACATTATTGGTTTTGGGATACTAACAGACCTAAGCTTTGCAGGAACAGGCTACCTGTATACTAAAATCTGTGGTATTTGAAAACACAGTTTTATCTGCATATACAAATTATATGGATTTTTGTGATTTTTGTTGCTGTTTTTTTTAATTCAGTCCTAAATTTGTTGAAATCACACACCATGTTTCTATTTCTGAGGGACTGTGAATTTGATAGGAGGCGGGAAAATAGCTTTTTTGGCTACTCATTGGTAACTTACTGTGCTTTATTATAAGGGAGCTGGCCAATAATTTCACTCACTGTATTGATCTTTGATGTATCTCTCATCAGTTATTTGTTGCAAAGACCAACAAAGTTTAGAGTAGATTCAGAGTAAGTGTCAAATTACCCAGTTATATTTTTAAACTATAGATATTTTAACATGTTAAGTTAGACTTCCTATAATAAGGAAGAAATATCTATGCCTGACACTGACGCTGAGAAAAAATGGACGCAGAATCAAATCTACTTACTCGTGGGAAAAATTAAGTTATAAAATTAATGGATCATATATTTCATAGACATTATATTTAGATCAAATAATTCTTGGGAAAGCAAGAAGTGAAGTATATTTTTTGGTCACCTTTTATTCTTCCTGAAGCCTCATGCTCTCCAGCGAAAACTCCTGTTTTCTTTACACAACTTCTGCAGACCACTCCCCCCACCAGCATTTTCTTTTTTGCTGCTTCATTTTGGGTTTTCCACATCTTGCTATGAAACAGAAGGCTGACATAGAATGAACCATATCTTCTACCATTGTGTTATAAACCTTAGGGTGAAAATTCTAGAGCTGAAAGGTCATAATTCTAACTCCTATTTCAAGAATATAATCTTTTATAGGAACTGGAGAAAGTTAATTTTCATAATAATAAATACAGTTTAACATGTGTATAGCACCATGAATCACATTTTAGTCTTTGACGTTATGAGCAACAACAGCACGGCAAATACCATTACCTTTCTTAGAGCCATTGATTCCATATACAGCATTTATATCATCCAAAAGCCTGACCCTGAAACACGTGCCTTGGGATTTACATCAGATGTTAACATGTAGGAAGTTTCACTGCATAATCAAAAATTGAGACCTGTAAAACTAACCTTAAACACCATTGACAGATCTGTTGTCCATTCAGTTCACTCTCACCTCATGAAACTAAGCATAATCACACATATTTAAGAGATCCTGTAAAGATGATAAACACCACATAAGTGTTAAAAAGCCCACTAGGGAGCCATCAATTTGAAGAAGGGAACTTAAGAAAAAGCATACATGTATATGCATAAAACAAACTCAGCTAGAGGGAGCATGTGATATATATCTAGCATAATCTCCCCAGATTTGTAACAAAAACCCACACATCACACTGAAGGGAAGTTGGTTTTCTCTAGAAGACAGCACAGCTAGACATGCAGAGCTATAGAAGTGCTACTCTTTGGGGAAGAAATATCTTTTACCATAAGAAATCCTTCTTTCTCCAAAATAAATTTATCTAGTTACTTAGAAATTACCCTGTGGAGGTGATTATTGTCCTCCTTTTTATGTTTTCATTTTCCAAAATGACTCTTCAAGGTTAGTTTTTAAAATAATAATGCAAAAACTTTACTTTGTCAGAAGTTTTTGAAATGTCCTTTTCTGCTCATCACTATCCATCATATTTTTGTGGGTTATGTTGTGTCACATCAGACATAACTCAGTGTGACATTATAGTTCATAACCCAACACATCCACTGAGTGATTCTGCCCAATGAGTTTGTGCTGGACCTGTAGTAACGAACAAAACCTTCAGTAACGAACAAAACCTTCAGAAGTCCTCAGCTGACTGCCGCAAGCTCCTGTGTGAGGACTTGATTTTAATTTCTTGCCCGAAGGTTCCCAAAGGTCCATGATAAACAGCTAGCCTAAGAGAGATGAGAAAGAAAAAGGGAGAAATGATAGAATATGGATAGAATCCCTGAGCAGTTATTTTAACATACTGGTACCAGGGGCTCCTCACTAAACTTGCTAAAGGCAGAAGAAGTTACTCAAGCAAGGGGTCAAAGCAACTCTAAATTTTTCCTCTAACTAGTAAGAAAAAAAAAAAGGAACGTAAATGTGAACCGATCTAAACACATGAGCCTGGCCTATTACCCATTATGTCAGGCAAATACCTTAACTTTAAAGAAAAGTCTTAGCTTTAAGAGCAGATTTTTCAAGAGAAAATAGAAAGATCAGGCTGAGACTCCCAAAACATCAGCTTAGTAAAAAAATATTCATCTAAGGTATTTATGGGCTCATGTTTATGTATGATTGTTCTTGTAGGAAAGTAGGAATTCAATATATTTAGATATGCAAAAAGACCATATCGCCAATTCACTTGGCCACTGCTGTTGGAGTAAAAGATTCATGGTATGATCGGTAGATTTTTGCACATTTCGTATGTTTGTTATTTGTTGAAAACAGGAATAGGGTTTGTTCCTTTATGAAAGGATAGTTTTAAACCACAGATTACCCAAGGTTCGCCCATGACTCTGCTGTGTGCTTTGTTTGTAGTCCATTTATTTTAAAGATCCTATAAGACCATTCCCAAAATTTCTTGCCTATTTTCTATTCTGTATTTAATTTGGACTATGGCTTGTATTTCATAACCAAGCACAATGTGGTTCCACCTAACTCTAGCGCCCATGGTCTTGTTCCTTTAGCTGAGATTCTAGATTTACACAGATTTGAGATAGAGAGCAACTGAAAGCATCATGTTTCACCATACTAGTTGCAGAGTATTCCCCCATAAAATAAGAGAAGAAATAGCTTTTGGAATATCTTTCAAAGGAACAAAAGAATAAAAAGAAGATAGATCATTCCAATTAACTTCAGGAAATATGGAAAAGCATTTCAGTAACAAAGGCTTCTTTGTTGCCCCCACTTAAATACAGAACAGAGCAAAAAGTCCAAGTGCCCATTAGGAATGAGAATTGCAGACACTACAGTATTCCACACGTTGGAAATCTAGATAAGACTTCCAAAATAATGCATGGCAAGATCCACCAACTTCTGTTGCACCACCTAAAGCTAAACTTCCAAAGGACTTTTTAGTATCTTCTAAACAAATTTTTGAGAAAATAGCTGCTGATCCCGAAAACCTAATAGAAAACTAAGTATTTAAACTACTCCAAGCCTGTCCCGCTGAACGGCCTATCTCATTATAGTAGTCCAAATCATATCCTCTGTTCTAGGCAAAAGCGCAAGAGAAGGTATAAAATTTTCTGAGATTTAACAGAGTTCAGTTCCTTAAATTTATTTATATATTTTATATCTTTTTAAAAAGGTGGGGTTTTTTCACAGCTTTAATTTCTCTGATTTTCCAGTGTTTATCTAAGTTATCTGAGTGAGAAATATCTAGGAACTGCAACTTCACAGTTGGATAAGTAGACAAAAAGGAAATTTTAGGTTTCAATCCTACGTCAGCTCTACAGAATACCAGAAATCAAAAAGCAATATTGAGAAAAGAATACTTAGCTTGAATTAATTTCCTCAGAACTTCTAGTAACAGTAGTATCTCTAGGTATACGTTCATACAGCGGTAATGAAAACAAAAATGTATTTACATATGTTCCTATTTTTTAGGATCATTTATATGAGCAATTTAAAAGATGATATTAAAGATATCAGATCTCTACTAAATACAATCAGATCTGTATATCACTACTTCTAAAAATAATTATAAATGCATTGTGTAAACAATCACACCAAGCAGGTAGGTGTGTATGTCTACATTTTACACATGAACAATAGATTTAGAATAAATTTTGGTCTCTATTTGACAGGGAGAAACAAATGTTGAGTTATTTAGTATAGTGCAAATTAACATATAGTTCTGATAAATGCACTGGCATAAACACTGATTATATATCTTAGTGACTGAGAAAAGAGCAAGCATTCAAAGGATCTCCTCAAGCACTGGAATTTATCTGTAAGAAGCTTGCCAGAATAATTGTACAAGGAATTGCTGATTTTTTAATGCAGTTGTACAGAATGGCTAGTGAATTATTCAGTGAATCAAACTGCCCATGGATAATTCAAAACTAGCATCTTCTGGATACCAAATACCTCATCCAAAGCATCCTTTCAGTTTTAATAACCAGGACTTTGGGTGACTCATATTAAAACGCCTATAAGTAGTGTATTATAGCACAAATCTTATGGATTTTTTTTTCTGAATTCAAAGCAGCTCAAAATTGCAGTAACAGGAAAAGCAGTACATGACTAAAGACAGAAACAGATCCATGGCAGTCAAACAAAACTGTATAGATAGAAAAAGTAAATGTTTGCCTGAAGTATATACAGCAGGGCTGAGTCCAGGCCTGCCTTTATGCCCATTTCCAGGCCTGACGATTATCACATCTTGATTTGGACTTGAAGCTTACATCTATCTCTAGGATTTGATCTGCCTTTAGGCTACTAATCTTACCCCAGTCAGCGTGAGGAAATCATTCTTTTCTTAAAGTCCAAATCAAGATTCACACTTCCCAAAAGATGTGTGCCTGGATCTGATATTATGACTCTGATCTATTTCTTCCTGCCATCTGGATATAAAATTGCTTTACTTAAGGGAAGTCAAGTTTCAGCTAAGGAATCATGGAAAATTTCTTCCAGGAGATACATTGTGTTATTGCATGGCTGAGCTGATGGATTTTCAATAGGAATATGAACACCATTCTGTTCCAGGCATTTCCCATGCAAAACTGCTGGATCCCTTTGCTCACATCTACTCTCTTTGCAGTATTGGATTAGAAGGAGGCAGATAGCTCTGGGGCTTTCCTTTATAAAATGCCCTGGTATAGCAGCTTTAGCAAAAAATATAGTGTATCTTCTCTTCCAGCCACTGGATTAGGAAGATGTTAGGATATGTTAAAAGGGAAAATGATTTTCTCCACATTGCTGCTTAAGCACATCCTCAGTTTTTGACTGGTCTCATTTAAACATCCCATGTTAAAGTAACATGGGATGAAGGATTGCCTGTTAAGATGATCAGAATGTCCTCAATAGTGCCTCATGAACAAATTGCAATTTTGTAATTTAAATAAGAAGAGAGACAAAATAGATGGTAAGTAATCGTAAGCGATTTTATAGACTTAATGTATTTAAACAAGAGGGAATTATTCCCCTGGATCTAGAGTCTAGAACTATCAGTTACCAAACCACCAAGGAGAATGACAACATACTCTACATTATATTGCACGTGAGTGAAGAATGCAAACTTCAGCTGCTAATTATTTGGAAGGGAGTTTAGCTCCTTATTCATAGTGACTGTGCAGTTTCTACACATGGCTCTGAAATTATAGGTTTTTTATGGAGAAGCAGGAAGCTACTTCTCTTTCTTTAATGGTCTTTTGAGATTCCTAGTTTCTGCAGGTCTTTTTACAAAATATTCATATGTGTCAGGAAGAATAGCGAGCGTTCTCCATCTTTCTTTCTTATAAGAGTGTAAATAGGGACTAAGTGAATGGGGATTATACTTGTGTAAAGATGATGCAGACAAATGTAGAATCAATGCTATATTATGTCAATAGGCAAAAACACTTTGCAGTGTTTGCAGTTGATGTTCGAGAAGATCACAATGCCAAGGAAAGTTCAGCTACGGTGAGTGTCATATAAACAAATAAATAAAAAGTATAAAATTGGGGAGGGATGAAAGGGAGGTTCTGTACCCTTCCATGCCTGAGTAATAACACAGTGTGAATGCATAGCTGCTCCTCTTTGAAAGCAGAGTGCTCTGTCAGTTTTTTAGGGAGTTTATAAGCACCTTTGAAGCACCTGTGACAGCAGTAAGTACAGTGTTAGTCTTTCACTCAGTCTAATAGATATAAGCTGGAAATAAGGTTTTCCATAATTAAGTGGTCCACTTTAGCAGTCTAGCACACAACGGTAACTGGGATACCGTTTACCACACATCTTTTTCTCTGGGCATTGGCAATGGAAGAGCTGCTTCTTTCTGGTATGATACAAGAGTAAGCTACTGCACGGCTAAGAGCAGCTCAGTGTTGACTCTCATGACAAGCTTAAGAGGTAACAGGGCTGTCCTCTGCCAAAACAACAGCCACTTTCTGACACATCCTCAGTCCTTCAGCAGTTAGGGAAATCTCTCTGCAAGTCTGCTCACAGGACAGGAAACTTTGTTCAAATCAATCTATCAACTGTGCAGTATTTAATATAAATAATTCTTACTCCAGAAAATATTCAGCTGTTGAATAGCTGAATTTCTAAAAGGGTGTTTCACTATTTTATCCATGATCTTCCAGTACTTTCCTATTTAATAATTGTCCTGAAGCCAAGAGACATAGATGTGAACAAGAAATAGAGTCAAAATGTTGACATAAACACGGAATTAGGTGATAGCTTCTGAGTAGACAACTTCTTAAGAGTTCAAAAAAAAAAAAAAAAAGAAATTGAAATTTCAGATTTTATATGGTTTTCTAGAGCGAGTAAACTGGCTATTTTTCTTCTGTTTCTTTCATTTGTGTAATTAAAGAGAATTACTTTCTTTCTTTGAAAAACAGAAATAACAGGTTGCAAAACTAACTCACAAAAGGGAATGACTAGTCTTATAACAATGGCAACAATATACAAGGAATATAGCTTCCCACTAGGAACTGCCTACATTGTAACCTGCCTGTGTATATTTACATGAGAATTTTGCTCTACTGTGGCACTTTCATTTATTGGAAAAGCAAGAGACTGAAATTCACCATTCTTTATAAAGAAGACTGCTTCTCTGGATCACAATTTGAGATTGAAAGGGACGTTTGGAGATCATCTAGTCCAAATTCCCTGCTTAAATAGAGTTATCTGAAGCATGTTACTCAGGTAGTCCCTGTTCAGATGGCTTTTGAAAATCTCTGATGGCAGAGACATCGCAACTTCTCTGGGCAGCCTGTTCCAGTGCCTAGTCACCCCATAGTAAAGTTCTTTCTCATGAGTCTCATGGATATGGTGGAAATCTCATTTTAACAAAAACATACATTCAGCTAAAATTTGTCACTGGAAAATGTGAAGTAAAATTTCTTTCTCAACATATTGTTGTTTTCAGACTTTATCTGGTTTTTTTTTAAGGCTAGTAATAAAATATTTCATATGCCTTTGGAGAAAAAAAAAAAAGGCAGAATTTATAATGAAATATGCATTGGATATTCATTGTTTAACTAACAGATTTGATACCCCTTCTCGCCTGTGCTGTCACACAGGCTATTATTCAAAACACTGAAAAAAATTAAGGTGTTTTCTTTAAGCATCATTCACTGTACTGATTATTCTCTTCTATATATTAACAGATAAACAAATGGATATTTATATTGCACTTGACAGAACTCTCACACCCTGCCTTTGCTATTATCCAAAGCCAATTTAAAATTAAATTCTCTGTTTTGTCTGTGCATAAAAAAGTTATTGAAAGCTCCCTATAAAAAATACATGGAAGTATAGAATGTTAGAATGAAAATCTTTTTTTTTTAATTAATGGCCAAACTTACGATATGTTAAAGATCGTTCACAAAGGTCAGACATTCAGCTATCAACAGACAAACATAATGATGCTGTATCTTTTCATCTCATATTTATGCTGTATCTTCTCAGCTCTGTTTGGGAGAAAAAAAAGCAAATACAAATTTAAAAAAAAATGAAAAGAGATTTTAAAATAGTTTTAATTAAAGCTGATTTATTTAATAATAATAATTAGATTAAAGATTTACTGGACTGAAGAATGTCACTGTGTAATAGAGATTTCTGCCTACTCTCTGCATTACTAGAAAGCATAAAACTGAGATGAGCAGGAGGTATGGTTTACTTCCTGCATAGTGAACCATTAATGTCAAAAATTTTCAAAAGCAAAATCTTCCTCTTTCTATTTCAAGAAGTAAAAGCAATTTATTTCCACAGTGCTTCAAAATGAAATCTTAAGAATAAAGAAGAAAATTTCCTCAAGTACTGTATGGCATCAACAGAAGTTAAAATATAGACATATTGCAACTGCAATATGAAGATAGTTGTCTGGTATTAATTAAAGAAGTAATTGGTGAGTAGGAAGCTGAAACTGTGCTCACAGAGAATGAATGCTTTCTTTTAGTTTATCTTAACAAATAGATAGTGACAGTGTCATTCCCTGTTATTCCCATGTCTCTAGAAGACCATTTAATGTATCCGTATAATTTCTTTCATGTAGCTGCTTCTAAGAAGCACTGAAGTTGAAAGCTACTCTTCTGAACTTCTTCTGAGCAGCAGCCTTTTACAATTACCCAACATCCATCCCATCTTCCCTGTGAACCTCTTGATCACTTACAGGTTTACGAGAATGACGAAAAGTGTAAAGCCATTTACAGTTACAGGCAAATTGATTCATTAAATCTAGCAAAGAAGAACAAAATATTCAAAGGCAGGACAAGATTCTATAGTTACAGTTCTGTCCAGGCAAAAATGTTATATATAAATGTTATTTTAGGTCTTGTACCCATGTAGTTGGCCAATTTTTACTGGATATTTTAATATAATGTAAGGAAAAATTAGAAGAAAAATTCTTACATCTTTACTCAAAATGAATGCGGTGTTTTGGAGTGGCATTTAGATCTAGGCCAAACAATTAATAGGCACAGAAAAGCTAAGTAATATACTAGAAGAGTAGCATAATAACAAGCCAAAAATATTTTACATTTATAAGCACTGAAGAGTGAAATAATTATTTACTTTGATAGAATGACTGTGTGTGTGTGCATTCTATAATAAAAGAATGTATAATTAGAAATAATGAAAAGAAATTAGAATATGTCAGAAAGAAATTCCTGACAGTCAGATTCATTATCTTTCCTTAAACTGGGTAATCATTAGCTGGCACCTTTAAATCTAAATTGGATAAATACCAAGATAACAATAGTAAGCCTACAATTCCGGTACTGGCAGCAGCTTTGAGTCAATAATTTAATATACTAAGCCTTTTTTGCCTCCCTTTCATTTGAAGAAGGAATGAGGTATCCAGAAAGAGTTACCATATAGAATTATCTTTTCACAGTGTCATTCACTGAATAATTTATCAGCTAAATATCTTTATGAAAACAAAAACAACAACAAAAGAAAACCCCAGAAACTTCTTGAGCTGCTAAACCAGGCTGAATTCTTTAGATGCGTCCTTCATGTGAGATTGTCAGTATAACTAAGAGTGTAAAAAAGAGTTACAAAAGTGAAGACTTACTGCAGTGGAAGTGGAATCCCTTGCTCAGACCCAGATTTAAGGTTACATGTTGTGAGGTCAGACAACCAACATGGGAAATATCTACTTAAAGATAGACTGAGGAACAGCTAGCTCACCTCTCTGACTTTCCAGGCTTAGCCTGGAGCTTTGGTCTAGCAGAGTTCTAAATCAAAAATATTTACTAGGTAAAAAACTGATACTCTCAGATTAAATTGCCAACAGAGGTGGGTAGGAAAGAGGACGCAGGGAAATCTGTAGCCAAAATAGTCACTGGATCTTTTGCCCTCAAGCTCCCTCCTGCTGCTAGCAGGGTCACCCTGATTCCCCCACAGTGATGTTAGTCCTTTCAAGTGTTTCATAAAATGAAGAAAAGCAGCAGGTGGTCATTTTCTTCTCTCTTCTAATACTTTCCTTGCTTTCACAGGAAAATCTGAGAGATATTAAGAAAAGCTTTGAATTCAAATTAGTCTAACTTCATCAATTCTGACTGCTCTGTGAAAACAACGGCTTACACTCAGATGCTTTGGATCTCAAAGCACATTTTTATTGTTCACTAAGACCAAACAGTATGTGCAGCCATGACTGTGGCTAACAATTACATTCCCCTGAAACGGTTGTATTCCTTCTTAAAACAAATAGATGTTCAAGATGTGGAAATCAGTGACATGAAAATTGGTCCTCCTCGAGTTTGAATAGAGGATATGGATAACAATAGACACATGTCACATCTGCGCTGCTGACTATAGGATACTCCCAAGCTACCTTTAAATTAGGGACTGAGATACCAGAGCATACCAGTGAGGAAGCATGGAGCTCAAAACCAGATGCCCCGTCTATTTGGAAAGCAGAATAACTTAGCACACACCAAGCCCTTTGCTGCTTTGGCTAGACTGTTCCTTGTATCTTTAACTTACACTGCAGTCTGCAGAACAGACATTCACACAGTCAAAACATAAATTACTCTGTATTAATTCTTGAAGGTTAAAGTCATAAAGTCTCTCAATGTGCAGGTGGAGCAAAGAATTGAATTCAGGTAATCCTTTTCTCCAGGCCTGCAGCACACTTATTTCCTCTGTGACCTCAGCCTAAACTCATTACTTCTTCATTTTTAAAAGGCGACAATGCTTACATAAGCTATAAAGTTTGTGAAAATAAGTTCAATACCTGTATGTCAGACTGAAAGATAAGCACATCTGTCACAGGAGGCTGATAAGAGAACATACAGGAGCAGGACAAGCACAGATTAACACTTAGCATACCCTCCCAGCCTCTCCCAAACTGGGGACCAAAGGGATTGCCAAAGGATCTTTGTTTTATAACAAAGACTTCAGACTTCTCAGCACCCTGCACTAAGAAGAAACAGTGTGAAAAAAAGGATATGTCTTGTTATTTGTCTTAAGCTCTCATTTTCTGATTTCATTTGATACCTCCTAGTTCCTGCAGTGGATGACAAGGATGATAGTCCTTTCTTATTTGTTCTTATATGTCTGTCATTCTTCTCTTCATTTCTTTTTCTATCAAAAATAGGACCATTCTGGGCATTTTAAAAAAGCCATACTTCATTTAGCTGTTCCTTTTACAGGAAACTGTTCCATAACTCTGATCATTCTTTTCAATTTTCCTACCTACTTTTTGAAATTTGGGATGATCTGGGTAGTAGGGAAGATGTACATACAGCTCACAATGTATTCAGTGATATTACAGTGTTTCCTGCTCTGCTCTTGGTCATTTTCCTAAATATCAGTGATATTTGATTTTACATTATGACCACCATTTTTCATTGTGTCTTTTTACCCTACCTTTTAAACAGAAAATTTGCCTTATGTTGCATTCTCTCACAGCAGAATAGTTTTTCTGAGAGACAGTTGAAGACAAGCCGAAAGGCTTATTTAACATAAAAATTCACCAAGACAATGAACATTTAACTATATATTGAAACATAAATGCACCACAAACTAGTTTTATGTAGCTAGTGAATAAATGCCATCCTAGGCACCTTACAATTAATTGTCCATCACTCACTTTCTACTAAAGGAATATAACAACTTTCTAATATTTTACTATTCCTATATAGAAGTTTAAAAGACTGATGAGTATTTCCAGACCAGATTCCAGATTCCAGATTGGCTTTCATTGTCTATGAGTAATAAATTTTAGATTTACTCTATATATTACATATTGAATAGAAAAATATATCTATACAAATAACTCTGCCATAGATTTCTTATGCACACTAGATCAAGTCTCCTATGGATTGATTTTCAGCCGACACACACCAATTCGGTTCTTGCAAAGCTGAACTAGTTTATACATATACATTTAGCACTTACCCAGCACGCATATGTTCTGGCCCTGACCTGAAAAAGTCGATTTCACCTTTCCAAACTCTGTACTACAGCTGCATAGACCTAAATTAACTTTGTATTGGATGAATTTCACTTCACAAAAGTGAGAGCAGAAAAACATCTTTCTCTTCCCTTCCCTTCAACTCTCGTTCATACATGCTTTTGAAAAGTCCTGTTTCATTATGAAAATTTGGACAGAAATGGATCCTTTGAAAAGGATGTTAAGAATAAATCTTACATTATCAAGGGCAGCTGTCTCTTGTTTGTCTGTGAAAGTAATCTTCCTTCATATCCTGATATCTCAGACATAAGGAAATGATTCACCTTTGACACAAGAAGAAAAATGTGTTTAGTTCTAAGGCCACATTTTTTGCAATACTGGAATATATGATGGAATTATATACACTAGCATTCACAGAGCCATATGGGTTAAATAATAAAAGTAATTTTATAGATTAACATAACAAATATTTATCCATCTCATTGCTTTTGAAAGTGTAAGTTTCACATGCACGTATTCTGTTTTATTTCAAATTCATTGAGTCCTCTTCCCGTCTCCCCCAGGAGTTAAAATAAAGCAACAACCAAATATTCTAATAATAAAACTTGTCAGAAAAATGGACTGATATCTCTTTTCTGGATGATAATATTGTTTAAAGATTAAATCAAAGCAGAGTTCTCTGTCATTTCATAGGCAGTGTTCTGTCTTTGATACTATCCACTCCCATAATCGTACTTTTAAGACATAGTGAACTGAATTTGATCTCTGGTAAGTTACCAAGCTTTCATAATATTTGATATAACAAAGTTAAAAAGTGCTTAAAATATGTTACATAATTGGTTTGTACAGTGGTCCAGTTCTCAAGATTCCTGATATGAATTAATTAAGAGATATTTAGAAACAGACTAACCCCACTTCAAAAATCATCCAAGATATCTGTGGGGAAAAAAAAAACAAAAAACAAAAAACAACACATTAAACAAAAATGTTACAAAAATACATTTATGCAATTACTTGCAATGAGACAAAGAAATATATCCTCATCGTCTTGAAAATGCAATTCTAAACTGATTAGATATTCCAAACAAATCATAAGATTGTTAAGACATTAAAAGGAGCAACAAATCTAAATGTCAGAGATGATTCAATGAAAGGCTTGTTTATTCTTCTTCCATTCCAAAAGAATATATCTAGAATTTCTGGATATACGGTGTGGCTGTACGTTTCCCAGGTGATGCTTCTAAACAACTCATCCATTATAAAAGGATAGCTCCTCTCCTCCACCATCTCCATTAAAACTGTCTATACATACAAATTAGTATTTTACTGATATTTTATGAGTGAAAGCAAGGGCAGGGTGGAGGAGGAGGAGTGGAGGGTAGCAGAGAAGGGAAGTACTTTTTGATTGAATCATTAATTGCAAAAATATGTTGGCTATCAAAGCAACTTGGAAAGTCCTCCATGCTAATCACTGTTATTTAATTCATCTGATGGCCTTTACAGCAATCAGAAAGTATTCTGTAAGATGTGAAACCTTCACGCAAACATGTTAACATTCCTGGTGATAATCTAATAATGTGTTTGAATACATGAAAAACAACGCCCTTAACCAGGACACTGACAAGTCTTAAATTTATTTTTATTAAGTACTTTTGGAACATAATATTCAGCATAAGGACAGGGCAAAGTTTCTTTGCTTTTCTTCTATGTAAAATTGTAACTTTATCATGAGAAAGTCATTAATCTGGAGAAATCCTTTAAGACATACACAAGGACAATAAGATTTGTGACTGTAATTGTGCAAAAGCTTGCAAAATGGAATTGAAAAAGCTTGACTTAGCTTTTTATTGTTGTCATAGTTCAGAGTGGCTGGGAAAAAAAAAAGAGCTCTTTTCCATGCCAGAAAAATTCTCTGTGTACTATAATGAATTTTATTTGGAGAGGGAGTGGGGAAGGGGAAGATTTTCTCTCTCAAGTCATACTTTTATTGGATTATCTTCTCCCTCTCCGTATAAAAGTACAGACTGGAATAAAATAAGATCTTCCTCCATATCATTCCTTGTCAGCATATTCAGCATTCTGGACATATTTTAGGCAAACAGCTAGCCCAGTTCAAATCTATACAATGACATAAACACTTGAAGGATGCTGCCTTTTCCTTAGCATAACCCTAACTGATGACCAGTCCCATATGATGTCCATGTGGAGAAGTTTATGGAGATATTCAAGAAACTCCCCCACTGAGAGGCTCGATGCCAATGCGTGACAGCAAGCCTGGCTGCAATCCCCGTGCACCTAGCATCAGCAGCCAGCATGTGCCCTTCTACTAGTCAGCAAAGGGAGAAAAAGAAAGACAACGTATTAATACTAGGAGACCAGACAGAAACTTCATAATGAAGGCAGATACGATACGCACAAAACATAGTTAAATAAAGAAGTTCCTTGCCACAGGTTTTTATGGATATCAGAAGAAAGATAAGCAGAGAAAAACAATTACACAGATCAATGGAGGAATGGCCTATAAAGAGTTTATATAGTAAACATAAAGATGCAAGTAAATCAATTCCTTTAGATGCAGATTACGAGAACCTCTGTCAGAAGAAACACCATATACTGTATCTGAATCTTTGTGTACTTGCCCATTTCTTATTTTTTTCCCTAAGCATCCTCTATCAACCACACATAGGACTGCACAGATATGACTCTTATTTTTTCTGTGGCCACTGACATCTCAAATCATGGCTTGACTATTTCATGAGAGCAATGAAATTGTAATGGGACTATATCAAAGTATTAAAATGAAAAATACAGCAGGATATTCTATAGATGTAACATCATTTCATCTGAAGACTGAGGAAAGTAGCTTTCTCTCCCTTTACTTCAAATGCCAAAAAGAATTTCAGAATTATATTGCTTTTTGTCAGACTTGTATGGAAATGTTGAGGTATGTTTCCATAACTTGAAGATGAAAGGATCCTAAAATGTTTTCCAGCTATTTTCTTTTTTAATAAGGAATAAAGGATTTGCACCCACAAGTTTGGCATTCTTAATGCATAATAAAAATAAGGATGCTAGAGAAACATCTACAGGATTTAGTATTTCATTAGCAAAGTTGTTTATTTCAGCATCTTAAAATAGAATAATTTAATATTCAATGCAAAAGAAATGAGAATTATATTTTTTTCATATTACATTAAAACAAAGTATTGATGGCAAATTCTTTGGTCAACAGTATAACCATCTACCATCTTAAGGTTATATAATGGCAAAGCAGAAAAATATTTAGAGGTTCCATTCAATATTACATATTATTTTACAAATATCTTACTTCCTATGTTGACTGCAACAAATAAAATTAGCTTTGTATCATTCCCTGTGCAGAAACCATGACTTTTCAAGAAATCATAAATACTACAGAAGGGTTGAAACGTGACATAAAGTTGAACATAGAATATTTGAGAAATATTGTATCATGAAAGATTTAAGACATTTGTGCATGTATACGTCAGCAACTTAATGACAGAAATGTTCTATCTTTAAATCCTATTTCTCTCAGTCTCTTAAATCTTGGGTTATTTATTTTTTTCACTGTGGCCACAAATGCATCAGTGGAATACATATAATAATTGCACACATATACATATGCTCCTTGTACAAGTAGGACTGATCACATTGCAGAAATCTACTAAATATTGATTCTCTTGGAAGACTGTGAATTTCAGGTTGAAAAATGTCCATCCTAAAGCAACTAAATGCATATAGTTAACAGATGACATTTCTGAACTTCACCACAGAAGATTTCTTCTTCTACAGGCATTAACTTGCAAGTTTCACCACAAGAATCATGTATTCAATGAGTCTGTTGATAGCAGAAAAAAAATATAGAGGAAAGGAATTCTGTATTTCTATGCACATGGAGCTGAGGAAGGTCAGACTCAATAACCTCAGCTCCCAGGCAAGTGTACCTCCCTGGACTGTGGAGCAAGGGGAGCAACAGAAGCAGAGACAAGTTCACTTGCACATATGAAGATGATATGAAGAGCATACAGGTACTTACACACAGTCTGAATGTCTGCTTGGCAATTCTGCTGTATGAATAGCTTATTGATCTGGTGGTTCAGAACTGAATATTTTAATTGCTGTAGTTTGTTCCAGCCATACTCTGCTTCTCAGAAGACCTTTGAGGATCCCAATACAAAAGCTAACTGCACACAACTTCACACAATCTCTGTTATGCAGTGGAGCTTATAGTTTCTGTGACAGGCAGTGCAACGCCCCATCCCTCCTGCCATGGGCAAACCCACAGAAAATAGCGCTCAGACATAATTTAGACTCACTGCTGGGATATGTTGTTCCCATCAAAGGAGAAACAATGGAGTTGAGGTTCAGGAGAGTAGTTGCTTGATAGTTTAGATTCTGTAAGGTTCATAGGAAGGCAGCAAGAGCAGGGTACATGCTTTACTCTCTCCAAAGCAAAGCTCTCTCCACAAGGTATATGACTCTCATACTGGAAACAAGCAGCTTTCTGAAAGCAATGAGAAACCACCATCTAACCTTTCAATAAGAGACCACACTTTCTTCTTGCCTCCATATGCCTCATCTCCCAGATAAGACCAAGGAAAGCAAAGATGATTTGCCAATCCTGTCTCCAGAAACGCTTTTTTAAATTCTCACTTTGCTATATAGCAACAGCTTATTATGTTTTGAAAGAAAGGATGTTCCAAGCAGTAAGAAGAGGTGACTGTTTACATGACCTCGACTGCTGCACTTTGGCTCAGCTCAGCCCTTATGGGAGGAGGGAAGGCTGTTCCTACCTGAATATGCTTAGCTGAGAGATGCTGAATTTGAGAAGGGGCCAGGAAAGAGCAGATTTGCCAAGCAGGATGACTAAAGAATACAGTTGAGAGTTCAACTTGGGTTAGACCCATAGCCAAGTGTCAGAGGTAAAAGAAAGAAGATATTTTTAGAGACTCAGACTAGACTATTTAAAGTTTTTGAGAGAGACATGTGCAGCAGCTAGAAATCCAGCCTGGGGAAAAAAAAAAAAAAAAAAGGACTTCCTTTCTGAGATTACAATGGACAGAATATTGTTCTATTTACAGTGGTTCTTATTTTAGATTTTTGACAGGGATTCTTATTTTATATATGTTTGAACCAAAAGATTTGAGTTTCTTGCTGCTTAAGATAGTTTTACATTCTGTTATAGTATTTTTATGCCCCCCAAAAAATAGGTTTATGAATTAGAAGCATCCTCATTCTCTCATCTTTCCTCCACAGAGGAGAAGACTGCAGTGATACTTTAAAAACTACCTTTTTGAAGCTGGTGGTAAAGATCTGGTGGTAATACGATGTAAAAGACTTATAGGCTGTACCCTTAGGTCTTTTGGGAAAGGCACAGTCTGACTTTTTATTTTTCATTTGCATAACTCCCTTGCTTCTACACTTGCTTTCACAGCACTGTCTGATTTACTGGAGTACATAAAGTATTCTTCCCTGGGTTTGCCAGTTTGATCATTTTATTGCCAACCCCACAGACATTCCTACAGGTAGGGAGTGGTGGGATGGCAAGCCCAGCCTCAAGGCCACAGATAAAAGTAGACTTGTACACACGTTTCTCTAGGCAACTCAGTATTTTTGTTGAATTACATTTTAAATATCTCTCAGTCAGCATGCTTCATAAGCCAGCATGCTTCATTAGCATATAACAAGTGGTATATTTGATATGAAAGCTAAAATAAAAAACAATTAGCAGCACCAGATTTAGTTGCCACCTTTAATGGACTTCAAGACGACACTGGTAAATAAGAAGCTCCTTCTGGAACTGGCATGCTGATGCCAGCAGCTGCGTTCCCAGAATGTCTCTAACAGCTCTATCTCTAGTGACGATGCTGTCAAAGCTCTTGGAACAAGCACTGAGGAAATATTAAAATAACAATTTGTAGGAAATATTTTGTTATGAAAGAGACAGAGGGACTCTGTTTTTGACACTTCGTGTCATGCTGTGTCTCCCCTGGGGCTCACTTCTGTCACTGTATGCTCATCAAAATGACCTTCACTTCTTACCAGAACTTTTAAGGTTCTGCTTCACAAGGTTCTGTTAACACTATAGATTTCCAAACCACCTGGAACCTAAAGAACAAAGACTTGTATTATTTGCATAAATAACTTTGTAAAGTCTCATATAACTTGTAAAATGAGTGACATAATGAATTTTGGTTTTGCTGTGAGAATCTGATGTAGTGTCCTAGGCTACTATTCCATGCAAGTTTTGACATTTTTAGTCTCCATCTCCTTTACTCAAAAGCCTCCAGAATGAAGTACAATCAAGTGGATGGTTTCTGCCATTGCCTCTTTCTGTTCAATCTTTCAGCATACAACTCTTTTCTTACTGATGAAAAATAGCAAGCCAAAGAAACTGGGTTTAGATTACATAATATTGATCTTTCTCTAGTGGCAAATATATAGTAGAGTTCATCAATTCACCAAGTCATGCATAGGTTACAATTTTGGAGAGGGGGAAAAAAAAGGTACAAACTAGGTCTATATTCCAAAAAGTGTAAATTAGAGATTATCTAAAACTAAGTTAGATCCTGTTTCAAGAAGAAGAATCAATTGAAGGCAATAACAAAAAATAGACATCTTTTCCATAGAAATAGAAATTTCAAGCTTCATTAAAAACTCACAAAATATTAAGGTGTTTTATAGAAACCAATATTGCTTTGATTTTTTGTCATTTTGTCTTGAGAATTGATAGCAAATTTATTAGGTGTATAGCCTTATTCCTTTCCCTCATTTTTATGACATGTGAGCAGTGGATTTATGAAGAATATATGATTAAAAGCCAGTTTGTATTAATTTTCATCCACTTGAAGAATGAATTTATTGCTATAACATTGCAATTAGACATCCTATTAAAGACAAAATGGAAATAAATTCCATGAAAGGAAAGCACTCACTCATTTGTGAGATTTTTTAAGAGCAGGCTCAGAAACAGGAAGAAGAATATAGATTTTTGTTATGGATCTGAAGTAAGCTGTTAGCATGCAAAAGTACTACAAATATGTACAACATATTTGAATGTACTACATCCTACTACTAATATGGGAGCTGTTACATTTGTAGACTGTATTACATCCTTTTATGCTAATAGCTAAATCCAACCCAATCCAGTCCAAATCCAACATGCTGTAATTGAAGAGAATCTATCAAGTAAATGAATTGTTTCACTATGTAAGTCAGTGCTAGCTACACGGATAGAATTTGTTTTTGTTTTGATGAGACCACGTTAACAAAACTATTTCCATACATTAATTATTTGCCTAATATCATTGCAGGAGATTGTAGCGTGTCTCCTGATAGATAGTAGATCTCAGGGAAATACGAAAAATAGATACACACACAGACACAGCTACATACACATACACACATACACGAGGCAGAGAGGGGGAGAAAAAGACAGAAAGCACATCTTAAAAATCATGTGAATTTTGCATAGGTAGCATTTATTACTTTTATACAAACTCTTCTAATACAGATATTATATCTTATCCCATCTGGCTCCATTACAATCTTCCCAATTCCCATGGAGAATCTTGAATGATTATCCGTTCATCATAACAGCAGTGTAAAGCAGATTAGTACATCATTACAAGCTAAGGAACACTCATCTAGAGGACATTTCTAATTAATGTTGTCTTGAAGGCCTTTTAAGCAGAGGGATAAAATTTCCAGCCACATTTTTCTGCTACTTGTCTATGTTTGTGTCAGAAGACTTCCTCTTGGGAGTCTTGGGAGCCAATGGCTTTTGAGTTGCAAAAATTGTTCTATTCAATATGTGCATTTGTGCAAAAACATAAAGATGGGTTTGTGCAATGAAACCTGGAACATTCAGTAGAGCTAGCAAATGGATGCAAAGCAGAAACAACTTTGAATCTCTGATGACTGAAATGCAATTTTTTATATTTTATCTCTATATTGCACTTGGAAAAAAATCAAAATAAAATCACATTTTTATCTATTGAAATTCTCTCTCATAAGATCCTTTACATTTCAGAAACAGGAACAGGACATCACCCACACTTTCCCCTATTTCCACATTCCACAATTCTATCATGTTCCTAAAAAATTAGTTTTAATTAACCAATACTCAAATGTTAAAACATCATCTACTCTTCTGAAATCTGCAACCTTATTTTTCAATATTGAACATGTACATTCACTCCTAGATCCTTATTATGGTTCAGATGAAACTAGATGCTATTGGGTCTCATGGTCATTGACAGTATCTATCAGGATGGCTAAAAGGAAGTTAAAAAACAAAAGATTTGGTTTCTTTAAACTGTAGTAGAACATATTTCTCCTTTCTGTTTATCCAAAAATCCGGTAAGAGGAAGAAGAACATACAAATACTTAAGATTTGTCATATGTACATCATCTCAATGTAATGTGCAGTAAAAGACTTCCAAGGTTCTTATGGTAGCAAACATGTAAGTCCAGGTGGAGCCAACTTGCTTAGACAAGGATTGATGTGAAAAAAAGAATGAGAAGCAATAGTCTCTCATTTGTATATTTAAGTCATCTCCTTCATATCTAATTTGTTCTCAGAAATGTAAAAAGATTTTTTCAAAAATAGCTACATAATTAAGCTAAATATCATATCAGAAGTTCAATAATGAAGTTCAAATGACAATAGTGAAGGAAGGGGACAGTTCTGTTATCAAACAAAATTGTATGACGCTTATGCATTTCAGTCTAAATTTCACAGGTCATTATACTGTATTATTAAGCAGGGTTATGCCTGGTCCCTGAGGGAATTTAAAAGTGACAGAACCTTTTAACATATGATTTTAAGTGGTCAATGTGTCTGAGAGCATTGAAAATTTTGTTAAAAAAAGAAACACTATATGCATGTATATAACCACACTAAAATATAAGCTCATCAGATGTCTAATTGCACCAGGTCTCCCATTATTCTGTTAGCATCAAAAACCTGTGGCAATTTATCTCATAAGTAATTGCAATAGCAACAGTTCTCCTTGGAGCTAGGCAGATTTTTTTCTGATTAAATATGTTTGTCATAAAGACATCAATCAATTAACAAAATGAAGAATTATTTTCTCCGAGACTTTAGTCATAAAAGGTTTGTGAGATCCATGATGGGGTTTCTCAAACAATAGATTTGTTAATGAGCATGTTAACTCTCTTATAAGCAGGTGAGGACTTGGAAATATATGGCAACTTTCCTATTAGATATGATATTCTTGATGAAAGAGACATTACTGCAGCTTGTGTCACTTGGAAGTGAGGCTCTTGTGCCAGGTGCTCAGGACAGTTACAGCTCCCTACGGCAGGGAGGAAGAAATGAAATATGAGGCTAGTACAGAAACCTTCATCTTAGGCTGCTTCCCTCATGCCTTAAACCAGTCACAGCGATAACATGACTGTTCATACCTGGCATGATCCAGCAAGTGAGGTAAAGAAAAACAGGGCCTGAAGGTTTTGTTGTAAATATAGAGCTAGTATAATATGACAAGAATAGTAATACAAAAGGGAACACTCTGCCCGGTAAAGATAAATAGGGGAAAAGGAAGGTAGTTCAGTAGGGATATATTATCTCTTGTCTTTTAAGTGAAGAAAAATCATGCTTGATGGCAAAGGTAGAAGTACTGTATTGCTATAATAGGATCCATCCATTATATACCACCAAAGCCAAAAGGGAAAGTGAAAGATGGCCTTTGTGGGTAGAATTCCTCCAAAACATTGTACTTTTGAATAACTGGGAATTTTAATAACACAGATATCGGTAAGTAAGTAAGTAAGTAAATAAATAAATAAATAAATAAATAAAGAGAATAGCCTATGACAATGATTTCAGTTATTTCATAGGTATTGTTAATAACATGTTAATATAAGAATTGGAACATCTCAATAGAGAGATGTTTCACCAAAAGGCAGAAAAAGAATAAAAGCCTCTAAATAAAAAATATCTTGGGAGAGAGTGAAATGACAGAGTTCATGATCCTTAGGGTAAGAACAAGGAACTACAGTAAAATAAAAGTGAGGCATTTAAAGAAGCTAGGCTTCAGTAAACTCAGAGAACTAGTAAACAAGGACTCCTAAGAGAGAAAAGAGAAAGTGAACTGTCAGCTCTGTAAAGAAATACTAGTAAGGGCAAATACAAAATGTACTATTGCAGAAGAAAGAATAGAGGTGCAATAACAGGTGATCTTGATGCATTCATTAACTTTTTGCAGATCATAAACACAAAGAAAATGGAAACTAGGTCTGGTTACTAAGGTCAAACATAAAAAAAGTAGAATGAGTGAATAAGCAGAGATTAAGAAGAAGAAAAATATGAAACCAAAACTCTTTAGCAAGGAAGCTAAATTATAACAAGCAATTCTGCTGTGAGAGGAGTATCAAGGAAAGAATTGGTTCACCACTCATTGTGGAGGGTGAGCTGTTACAGAGTTTTCCAGGAAAAGAGTTCAAATTTTATATATTTTGTCAAGTTATTACTGAAAAAGGTCATAGGGCTGTCATAATTAATACAAGTCACAAAGGGACAAGATCTCCTTCTCTAATATGGAATGAATGCTTCAAACAGTATCTAAATATTAGATGTTCTCAGATCATTTGAAACAGCTGGTCCTCACCATAGTGCAATTAAAGATCTGGCTGATGAAGCTGTAGTATCATTAATTATTATCTCTGAGAAATTGGCAAGAATGGGAAGCCGAGAAAATATACAGCTTGAACAAGAGTGGAAATAGGGAAAGGAGAGGCCAGAAAATAACAGACCAATCAGTTTTAACTTTGCTTCTAGAAAAAAAAAAATACTTGAAGAGCTATTCAGATTGTTTTTAAAAACTTAGCAAGAAAACTGAGTAACAACTAGCACATTATCAAGAAAAATCATGCCAAATCAATCTAATTTCTCTCTCCTGCAGAATAACAATCCACATGTCTAGAGGAGAAACAGCTGATATCATATAGCTTGATTTCTGTAGGTTTTCGGCGTTACTGTAGTAGGATCCACATAAACAAAGCATTGCCTCTGTGAAAATACTAGAAGAAAGATACAAAGTTAGTTGTACCACATTCTGAAAGCAGTTACTGTGAGTTCAGAGTCATAATAGAATCATGTAATCAGTGAAATTCTTTTGATCTCTCCTGAATCACTATTCTCATTTGTTATGTGTTAATTATGGACTAGCTTTTATAGGTTTATTAAATATGTATGAATAGTATTGGAGGAGGAGAACTGAGTTGGAGTAGGAGCATAGGTGTAGGAGTTGAGAATTGGAGTAGGAATATAGTTTAACTTAGAACTCAAAGAAATCACAACAAACTGGACCAGCCATGAAAAAAAAAAAAAAAAAAAAAAAAAAAAAAAAAAAAAGGAGGTATTCAATAGAGACAAGTATCACATCAATTATGTAGCAAGAGTAGCAAATAACTAATAAGATAGTTCAGCAGAAAATAGAGTTTAGTGAAAAATGCGCAAGCTGAGAGTGCATCAAAAAACATACATTTTTGAAAAAAAAAAAAAGAGATCATAATGGGACAAACTTTTGAAGACACATGACTTCAGCTTATTTGTTGTCTGATGCTTCTTTCTGGAGATACGTTTCCAGTTTTTTACAACCTGTCTTCAAGAATGTGGTTCACATGGAGAAAAATAGGAAAAAAAGAGGGGAAAAAAAAGTCAGACACTGAGAAAATATGGCCACTATAAAAAAAACTGAATGACTGTAGGACTGTAAGAAAAGCTGGTGGGCAGGAAACAAAAGTGGGGAAGGCATAACAATTTGCAGATACAAGTGATGTTGCTGTAGGAAGGAGCAGAGTCTCTTATGTTTTTTTATAAGCAGGAAAGGAATAAACTATAAGAGAGATTTAGGATAGACCTGAGAACAACAATGCATTGAAAAAGAATTTACCTGAGAAGTTTTTATGATCTCTGTCAGCAATGTCTTCAATGCTTGACAAATGTCTGTCATTAATAAGGTATATAATTCTGCCTTCAGCAAATCACTGGGCTGAATAAATGTCTTGGGCTTGCTTCCCTACAATATTACAATTCTCTCTCTACCCAGAAGTTACTGCACCCACCTTCAGCAGCTAAAAGGCAAATGCATACCGCTTTCCTACGTGAAAATCCAGCTGAGACACAGGAATGCATGACAGGATCACCATATGCTCCATTCTCTCACAGCAGTATTGACAACAACTCCTTCCTGCCAGCACTAAAGTGTACTTCATTCCTTCTGTATAAACCATATGCACAAGGAGAATGCTGATAAGGAGACACCCCCAGAGCTAGTGCCAATACGTTTTAGCAGATAATACCTAAAATATTTGCTTGTAATTCAGCTTTGCATTTAAGATTTTGCAGCGTGTCTGCAAGTATCAAATACAGCAACTCTACTCAGTTAAGCTCACATAAAAACAGAAACTGGAAAATAGAATAATATAGTCGAGTAAAACTGCAGTAGATGCAGAGTTTTCTCAGTCAAAGCTCCAACCCGTGGGAAGATACAAATTAGTACTGCAAAATCAAACAGAGATAAATTACCATAGACACATCATGCATATATCTCTATAGCTCCAAAACATCTCTATACCTTCAAAATTTACTTTTAAAATATTAGTATATCAGCAGCCTTTGGCACATCCAATAATATTAGNAAAAAAAAAAAAAGAGCATGGAATGTTTTCATTAAATTAAAAAAAAAAAAAGTGAAATCTAATAAAAAACCCTGTATTTATCACAATTAGAAGAGTCATATTCCTCAAAAAGAAATCAAATCCTTAAAAAATTATTAAATTTTTTTGTTGTTATTGTTAGATCTGTATCAAGCTACAATTTCATGTGAGTGCATTTTTAAGATCCAGCAATTAACAGGTCGCTGTATGTCTTTTGCATGCATCCCTCAGATATCTGAAAATTTATACCAGCCAATCTTAATTTCCTGTGTGAAGAAAATCAGCCTCACTTTCGAAGGGTATTCTGATTTTGAGCTTTAATCTGCTGAAGAATATCTGAGTCTGTGCTCTTTTAAATGAAGAAAGCTGGACAGAAACATTCACTCTAGATAGAATCTCTACATGTGTTGTGACAATAGTAACATATCCAGTGGGAATACAAATACACTGCCTGAGATTTTGTCACACATATAGAGATCTTCGGGAGAAGGCATATATATATCATGCATAAGAATATATGACACTTCCCCACCTCTGCAGGAATCAGTTGATCAGATAATCTCGTTAAGGAAATTCCAGGGCTGTAATTTGCCTTTCTGCTTTTAAGCAACAATGTGATAATGCAGAAGCCACATTCAATGATTCAGAATGATTTAGTTTTCAGGAAGCCCATTAATTTAACCATATTTTCCCATACTTTTCAGCACCATTCCCATGACATCTGGAAATGATAAAAATCATAGTAGTAAATTCTGCAAGCTAAGAAAAAAACATACAAGTAGAGTTCACGTGGTATTTACTGGTATGCTAATGTTCACCCAGCCTAACCAAAATTAAAGTTTCTCGGTAAACCTGGATTAGCTTTCTAGTGAAAAGGATACTGAAGGGGTGATCAAAAACAAGTGTGTCATGCTTCTATATTTATTTATATGACAGCATGAATGTAAGCCAGATATATATATCCTGAATCAAAAAGACATGGTAAGTGGGCATATTCTTGTAGTTGCAAAGATGCATAACACTGACTCTGGGAGTGCAAAATAAGGACAAGAAAGAAGAGGAGAATCATCTAATTTTCACTGTGACTAAATTTTCTTTATCTCTCAATTCTGAAATATTGCTAAAACAGAATGTTTATTCAGGTTTTTAAATTTTTTAATATATGGTATTACTGCACTTCCTGCTGTAATTTATCTTTTGGCTATTCTGAAAGAAAAAAACTTTCCATAAATATAAAGAATTTGAATCTGCTGAAATGCTAAGTCAAATATCAGGCTAAAACTATGCAAAGCTTCACAGTAAGTCACCTAACAAGACTCACATGTAGAATTCTGTAAATCTGTTATGTACAGTAAGTATATTTTCAGATTTTGACTGTGCGGATGTGTTCCAGAAAGATTTAACATTTTCTAAAGACAGTTCTTTGCTTACAGATTAGAAAATACTCAGTGAACATCAGAAAAAAAAAATCTTTCCAGAGAAGATAAAGGAAAAAGGAAAAGCTTTGTAAGCACAGTGTGTTTCCAGTGTGTTCTTCCAATGTGTTCTTCTTGTGACTTCTTTGTCTTTAATTAACTGTAAGTGAAGTAGCTTCTTACACATTCCGCTGTTCATACACAGACACATACACACATGTATGTTGATATATGGATATATGGATATCAGTACTGGAGTCTCTAACAACTGTGTTTTGAATGGGATACAAAAGAGAATGGAGACAGGAGATCTCAGAAATGTCATAAAAGACTATAGCAATTTTCCTACTTACGTTACAGATACACCCAATTTGGTCACAGATGAGAATCTTTAGTATGCATTGCATATTAAGAAGTTATAATAAATTAGGATCAGCCCAGCCCAAAAATAGCTTCATCACAAAATTGATTGTTATTTTTCCTTGAAGTAAAATATTCTTAATTTTCTTATCACTGCAAAGTCTTTAATGCCTAATGGTAAAGAAAGAGGACTATCAAAAAGAAAATCTCAGGATTACTCAGTTTTATATGCTGCACTTAATTCTTTCATTCCTTCCTTTACTGTTTTTCTGTTTGTTATATACATTATGAGAAAGTGATGTCATTGGCAAAGAAATCATCAGAAAAGATGCTCGTTTTGCTAGTTTAATTAGAAGGTTTGCAGTTAATTTGATCTAAGCTCAGAAACTGCACTGACCAAGAGGTCAGAAATAAATTTGAAATCTAAGTCTCTTCATTTGCATAGCTTGTATCCATAGATTTAAGGATTGAAGGCTCTTACACTGCTGATTTTTAAGCACATGAATAATCTAATTGAGAAGAGACTATTCACAAGTTTAAAGTGATTTTCCAGATTTAGATCTTACCTAAAACAGAATGGAAAAAAAAATATATACATCTGTGCAGATTAAAAGAGGTATTTTCCCTTAGGGCTCTCCACATAGCACCTTAATCATTAAACACTCAAAAGTTGAAAAGTGAATAAAGATCAAGAATAAAATATTTTATTTGCTTCTGTATTACAGCTTGAATATTACTTTCCACTCGGGAACTTTATGGCCCATAAATATATTTATGCTGTTAAGAATACCTAGTGTGAAGGGCAAGTTGATATGTATTCCCATACAATCCAGGAAAATGAACTTAAGTGAACTGATGCAGCAAAAAAAGAGCAGACCGAAAGATTTTCCAGAAATATTCTGCCTACACCACGTAAACAGGAGATAATGTCAAATGAGACTCCTCTATACTTATACTGGGCTCCCCAGTATAAGAAGGATGTGGAGCTTCTAGAGAGGGTCCAGCAGAGAGCAACAAAGATCATTAAGGGACTGGAGCATCTCTAGTATGAGGAAAGACTAAATGAGCTGGGCCTGTTTAGCCTGGAGAAGGGAAGGTTGAGAGGGAATCTGATTATTATGTATAAATACCTGAAGGAAGAATGTAGGGAGGAAGGGACCAAGCTCTTCTCAGTGGTGGCCAGTGGTAGGACAAGGGGCAATGGGTATAAGGTGAAACACAAGCAGTTCCATCTCTGCCCCTCTACTCAGCTCTGGTGAGGCTGCACCTGGAGTACTGTGTTCAGTTCTGGGCACCCCAGTATAGGAAGGACGTGGAGCTTCTCGAGAGGGTCCAGAGAAGGGCAACCAGGATGATTAAGGGAATGGAACATCTCTCGTATGAAGAGAGGCTGAGTGAGCTGGGCCTGTTTTCTCTGGAGAAGAGACGGCTCAGAGGGGATATGATTAATATGTATAAGTTCAGGAAGGGAGAATGCAGGGAGGAAGGGGACAAGCTGTTCTCACTGGTGGCCAGCGATAGGACGAGGGGTAATGGCCACAAGCTGAAGCATAAGAAGTTCCGTCTCCAGGTGAGGAGCAACTTCTTTACTGTTAGGGTGACAGAGCAGTGGAACAGGCTGCCCAGGGAGGTTGTGGAGTCTCCTACTCTGGAGGTCTTCAAAACCCGCCTGGATGCCACCCTGTGCCACATGCTGTAGGTGTGCCTGCTTGAGCAGGAAGGTTGGACTAGATGATCTGTAGAGGTCCCTTCCAACCTTAAATATTCTGTGAATCTGTGAATCTCCATATGAGGAAGAACTTCTTTCCTGTGAGGGTGACAGGCTGCCCAGGGAGGTTGTGGATTCTCCTTCTCTGAAGGTCTTCCAAACCCACCTGGATGCCACCTTGTATCATGTGCTCTAGCTGTCCCTGCTGGAGCAGGGGGGTTGGACTAGATGATCTCTAGAGTTCTCTTCCAACCTTAACCATTCTGTGATTCTGTGTGTAATGTATATGCAAGGAACTTGAGTGTGATCTTGAGTAAAGCTACTCAAAGGCAATACAGATAGCCAGATTGTTCTTTCCTTCCAAAGAACAACTGTTTAGAAATGCTTTGACTTGGAATCAGAAAGAATCTACAAGGAAAGGCAAGAGCAAGGCAAGTTCTTTTTCAAGGCTGAATTTTCATTCATACTATAAAAAGAGGAAAGTACTTGAGGCTGAGATTAGAGTTGTGATGAGATAAATTCCTGTAACTCAGAGTTAAAAAATAATTTATTAGGAATTGCACAACCCACCTGTGCCTGGAGGCTGATGTTTAGCCATAGAGTCATGATATTACTGTGAAATTCTCTAGTGATCTTTTGACAAAAGAGTGTGTTATAGTATGCTTATCATGATTATGCTTATCAGGATTCCTACAATCTCCAACAACATTCTGCTTTCTTGCTTAACCAGACCATTAAGATGTACAGCTTATTACAGAGTTTAGTCCCTGACACAGTCTGACACCTTTTCATACCATCATCAATTTCACTATCATTGTTCAAACATTGTTTCTGTCCATGTCTTTCACTCAAACGTTAATAATCTAATGTTCCCCTAACAAAAATACTTGTTTTTACTATATGACCAATTTTCTGGGTGCTGCATCCAATAGCCTTACAAATTCTAGCTCTACAGCTCCACATATATTTTTCTCCCACTGTATTCTTATAATAGATTCACACCTTTCTCTGTGATATATACAATACTTAGAATGTAAAGAAATCACAACAGCACATTTAAATTTCAAATTGCTGTGTTTATTAATTGTAAACAAATATATAGATCTTATTATATAAATAGTGTATATATATATACATACATATATATATATACATATATATATATATACACACATATATATATGTAAAATTTTCTACAACACCTAACAGGAACAAACAGATTTCTGAGGTACAGAATTCAGCACTCTCTCGTTATCATCTCATATGGCCAATATTCCCGTTCAGACTTTGAACTACTTCCTTCTTAATACTCACTGGATATTTTGCTCTTGCTTTCTCAACCCGCAGTAGAAATACTTTAATATCTGTCATAAATATAGGCCTATACATGGTCTCTCTTCTCAACTCTCTTAAAGACAAGCCTTACGGGAATCTCTGTGCAGTTACCAGGGGTAACTTCTGAGGGTCATGATTTTTAATAGATGATTTTTTTCATAGACTTTCATAAATACTCTCTTAACCTACTTTGCTAAAATAAACAAAGATATGCTATACTCCAAATGGTTTAGAATTCAGGTAAATAAATAAATAAATAAATAAATAAATAAATAAATAAATATTCTACTTTATTTTTTGAATGTCTCTCTCCAAGGACCCATTTTTGATCCTAAATGAAAGGTGAGGTTTTTCTTTACTTTCCTGTCCAGGAAATAAAAAATAACTGCTATGCTTCTATTACTTTGAGCACCTAAATAGTGCAAAGCACATACATATAAAGTCATGAAAACAACTAGTCTTTGCACAGAGTAGGATTTCTAAGCACTTTTTTCAATGATTCTGTAGTGCAGTGTAGTTAGTTTTTTACAATGGTATTAGTAACTTACATTTGCATTCTTCAGCCGTGAGACATTTTGCAGGAAGTTACCTTTTGAAAGAGTCACATTTTTTTTCTAGACTAGGTATATGTAAAATAGAGCATCTGCAATGTTCTTTCCTTTTTATTTTTAGTAACACTATATTTCTTACCCTCTGTAGTCATTCTTTCAGTCTAAATTTTAGTTCTATATTTTTTATTCTCATACTAGTTTTAATATCACACAGAAACTATATCCACTGACATGAAAAATTTATTTTTGTTTCCCCTCTTTACCTTTTCCCAAGGCAGCTTTGGTACAAAATAAAGTGCCACTTCTCTCTGGTTTCATATGCTGTTTTCTATTCTAAAGTGCAGCAAGATGTTGAAACACAGCTCTTGTAACTGTGTAATACAAAGAGAACTGTTACTTTGCAAATATAGATTTTTTGTCCCTGTTGTCCCGGTTTGTCCCTGCCACAATTTCTATACAATGCTAATAGAACTATTTGAAAAACACTTTCAGATGCTTACAGTGGAATACCAGACTTAAGACCTTACAGTCTGTTTTGCAAAAATTATGAGAACCCACAGCTACAACTGAAGCACAGTCTTTGTATCACCTCTTAATGGATAAAAATTTCACAGGTTCATAGTACAGAATTTTATAGCTTTCAGACAAAAGAATTTCTAGTGGCATTTGGTAATATTTATCAAACTGGCCTTCTTGAAACTCTGTCAAATAAATTAGATGAAGAAGCTTTATTGACACACATACATTGATTCATTAATCTACATGAGGTTTCAGGATATTAAAATATATTTTAAAATAATAAGGATATTTCTCTGCATCTCTTCTCTTCATAGCGTTTTTAAATGACTCTTGAAGTCAGTGAACACACATCCAAAAAGTTCCATTTTTTGTTTTGCCCTCTGCCTAGGATATATAAAACCAGTTGTAATTGATTGTTATCACTGATTAGTAATATCAGATATAGTCAGATCAGTTTTAGCTCTTTATGAGAGTTGCACATACACATATAAAGAAGAATTGTTTCTTTCTCACTCTCCCTATGATTACAACCCAGAAAACGACCTTTAAAATGAGGAACCAGCTATAAACATATGGACTACATACTGTATTTTAAATTAGTAAGCTTTGCTAGTATGAAACTGCTTTCTCTCAGTGTATAATGCTATCAAGGACAGGACAGTTTCTGCTTACAATCCATCTAGTTTTCCCTAAGTCAAAAATGGTCACAATTCATGTACAGACAACTCAGACTATCACTCTTTCACCCACCGCTTCTGAAATGTGATTGCGCCTTTATGTGGCAGCAACAAAGAGGAATCATTACAACGATAATCACAAGAAAAAATGCACAATCATTCCAGTGTCAATACAGGCCAGTACACATGAATCTCAAATCCATGTAATGCTCTCCTTCCACATTTTACTCAAGATGTATAGAAATCTAAAATATGAAGCAAGATGAAAGATGTAACATGATTAGCTTTAACAGAATATCATTGGCAGAAAATGAAGAAAGAATTTATAATATAATGAATATTTGATGTAGAAAATTTAATGAACACACTACAAAGCCTTCATAAGTGTCATGGTGTTGCAAATATAATTCCATTTTTTTTATGTGTAGCAATAAAGATTTTGACAGCTAGACAGAGTCATTGCAAAATATGCTTTCAACCCTGAGGTAATTTATATTATTGAGGCATTGCCCCTGATAGACATTTGAAAGATACACTAGTATTCATATTTTGCATGGTGAATATATATTGCAATATATTGCATTTATTGTTATGATGCAATTTTGGGGAAAAAAAATTAAAAAAAAAAGAAAATGAAGAGCCTCAAATAAAGGAAGCTTTAAAACAACTGGAATTACATATATGTGCTATTAACATGTTCAAAGATTTATCACAATTGCTCTTCAGCATCACCATATGTCTCATTTCCCTGTCTGTGTACCAAAAACTGTCAAAGTGTCTGGTAAAACAATTAAAAATGTATTATTAGAGACAGCTGTTCATCTATTTCCTGCTTTCAATTTAAAGTAATTTCATATTTAGCATAAAAAAAATGCAGAGATTGTAGACTTACTAAGGAAAGTTGTGTTACCTTTTTAATTAATGGAAGTAACATAAATATATAAAATAGTATACTTAATTCACCAATAATATCAGTGTAGTCTTTTAGAAGAGCACTGGTCTATTTGTTAGGGCTTTTTTTTCCTCCTCGTCCTGGGACCTGACAGAAAGAGGTCAGGCAACTGGGGATCATTTAGTCGAAGGAATATGAAAGACTCATTGAAGTTCAATGAAATGAGAAAACTCGGGAGTCGGTGACAAAGACAGGAGACGAGCAGCAGAGTTGGGCCTCAGGGGAGAGAGGATCAGAGCAGAAATGTGAGATCCTAATGAATGGCTGCTCTTCTGCCTCAAATCTGGAAGCGAGAAAGTGCGTGGACTCCCCTGGGTTTCTCCTGCGCCATGTGGCCACATGGTGAAGAGATCGTAACACTGTGATCCCGAGAAGAAGGGAAAGACCTCAAAGGTAGGATATTTATGTTTTTAAGTAGCTTAATTCTTGTTGGTTCTGGGAGAGGAGGTTTTTTTGGGTTTTTTTGGTTTTTTTTTGGCTAGGAAGTTAAAATAATCTAGCTGAGCTCATTACCCCCTCACGTCAGGAGCACCACAGGCCACAGCAGGAGTCTCTCTGCCGCTCTCCGCTTTACAGTGCCGGCTCCTTGTTCAGTAGCAGCAGTTTTGCAACATACTATGGTGAATTCAACCTTCTCCCAGGCATAGAAGTGGCACCGTCTCAGAGGTACTGCTTTAACAGCTGTACTTGGAGGTAAGGAGCATTTCCCAGCACAGCACACACTCTATCAATAGAGTCCCAGCAGTACTAACATCCTTAGCAAACTCCTGGCCAGATATCTAATGTGGAATAGCAGTTTATAATTTCAGTACCCTATTAGATCAGAAAGAGGACTTACTACTGCAAGGAACTGTTTTTAAAAAACACAGAAGCCATCACATTCCCTCCATCCCGACAGCAACAGCATAAACAGTTTGAATAGTAAATATAGCATAATTACCATGTTTCTTCGAAAAACCCACTCACAACAGCCCTATGGGAAGAAAGTCTGGCATGGATCTTGGAATAATTTTGTCCCATTTCAGAGACGAGGCTATATTTGGAACCTTACAACATCCAAATTCAAAGAAATCAGAATATATATGCCATCAAAGGCAGCTCTTTTACTAACATTAGAGAAATATGTTTAGCTATTCCTTAGATCTCTAAGACGGGAGAATTCAAATTTAGAGACCCAGATTCTCATATTAGAGTTCTTGAACTTACTTCGTATTTAAGTTAGTATGTCAAAGTACTTGCATTTGAACTGCTTTTTATTATACGATGACATTCAAGACTTTCCTAAAACCTCTGAAAACCACCGTGAGAATCCTGCACTGATGTTGTGAACTAAAACTTCAGATATGGAGCTTTGATCTTGGGTGAAGAAAAAGGAAATCCTGGGTGTTGCCTTTGAACTGACTTTATTCAGAAGAATCAGTGATTTCTATGGAAATAGAGGTTTGTTATTAATGGGGAAAAAAAAGCTATTATTACCCTTTACTTGTATAGATATTATTAACTATTTCAAGGGAATAATGCCTTAGTGGGCCTTGAGGAGTCAAAAAGTGCAAGGCTGGAAAATAAAATCACCTAAGTGATTATTGTTACCTTTAAAAATATGTTTCTTAGTTAAATGAAGGTTGCATGCTCTTGATGAGCTGGTATAATAGTGGCCCAAGTGTGAAAGCAACTAAAAACATGTCTTTAATTTCAATGTTGATTTTAAATACTCATTAAAAGGAAAACTTTGGGCATCACATCGTAATGGTGATATGGATCAACCCTTCGATAATGTGATATAGGTCAACCATGATAAGGTCAACCATGAAACGTAGCATGTAGCATTTGATCCGTCAGATTTTCTCTAAAGAAACAAAACATGTCTAACTATTAAGATGAAGAAATCCAGGACTAATTCTGACTCTGATGACAGAATGGTCAATATTTGCAATTTGCAGGAGCTGGGCCTTGTCCTCTTGAAACAGTTTCTACAGTCATTCTCACCACTGCAAAGCCAGTGGTAGGAAAGAACCTTCTTTGGTGGAGAGTTGATTCTGACCATGTCATGCAAAGTTAAAGGCTCAGTGTTGGTATGGTGAGAACTTTAAATAAGTATAAATCTCATTATTGTTTCCACCTGGAAGCTGTTCATTTCAAACCCCAGATTCAAAACAAACCAATCAATCCAAACCAAACCAAAACCAAACCAAAGATCCTCCAAAGACAGCGTCCTTTTTAACTGAGGCCTAATGAATAGTAAGGTATATTGGCCAATTAGAAGCAATTTACCCACTGCAGGCACCTAGAAATGAAATAACCTTAGCTGTTAGAAAGCAGAAAAGTATGTGCGAAGTTGGCTAAAAAACATATAGCAACACCTCTTTCTGAGCCTCTGCCGTAAAAGGGGGAGCAATTTTGGGTTGGTTCAATTCACACTTAATCCTCCTCTGTGGTGGTGTTTTATGAGTTAAAATAACATATAAATGGACACAAGATGACAATTAAGCAGATAGCTTTTCAAAATTCAATGTAGAGCTATATATTTACAGGTTGGAATTTTTTTCCAACTTGTAAATATATAATCTAGCTAATCAACATAGCTTTTTTATTTTCTTTTTATTTTGTTACATCTTGTCTTATATGGACTCTGGCTTATTTTGAATATTGACTACAAAAATCTATGAAAGTTATTGCATAAACTTAAATAAAATCTAAAACAGTTGGCGTCAAAATGCAAAAATATTGGTAAATATATTCTGAGTAAAAATTACATCATGTTTTTCTTTATGATTTTGATTATCATTTGGGAAAAATGACATGATTTTACTCAGAACATAGGACTGAATCTTATCTCAAATAAAATAATACCTCCTATAGGCTGTTTGGCATATAATAGAGGAAATCTTTACCTTAGATAAAAATCCAGCATTTGGACTTGCATCTACCTGGCCTCTCCTTTTCCAAAAAAAAAAAAAAAAAAGTGTGTTCTGTTTTCCAAATATATGTTCCTGCTCCACACAACAGCAAATACTTCTCTCCAACATATAATAGACTGCATCTTATCCCTGACCCTTAGCTGTTCCAACTGGATACACCTGACAGGCTCTGGGAGTAGAATCTATTTATACAACCTTAGAACTTGATACGTCGACAGTCTTAACTTTCCCGTGATGCCTACAATCATGTTTTGATGGATAGGACTAATGAAACATAATTCTACAGTTATGAACCTCTCTCACACTAATAGTTGAGTTAAATCTCTTTGAAGCTGGTAGGTATAATGGTTGCTTCTTAGGATACATGTAAAGAGATATTCAACTCTTTAATAGAAACAAATAGCTGAAACAATATGAGCCATGACCAAAATATGACTACAAGGCAAAGCTGTTGTGGAAGCTAAACCATCTGTCAAATGGCCAATATATGAGAGAGAAGTGCTGTTTGGTGGAAAGAAATATAAATTTGCTCAAGGACACTATTACAGAAGCTTCCTTGTTGCAACTGGAATTCTGAGGAAAAACTCTGGCAGCCCTCTGAGTGAAGTCCTAACTGAAAAAAATCTTAAGTGTTAAAAAAGAGCATGGAACAGTGACCATATAAATGTTTCCTGCTTCTTTTTCATGAAAAAAAAAAAAAAAAAAAAAGATATTAAACAGACATGGTAAGGAAATTGATCCAATTCTAACTAATAATTTAGGTCAAGTAGAAGCTACAATAAAACAAAGATAAAATTCAAAAAATCAGGTAGCTAATATGTGTAGAAGATAAAAGATATTACAGAATAGTGTCTTCTGTGCTTCACTAGAAAATTACTTTACTAATAGCTAAAAATAACCAAAATATATTTTTTGCAATTCTGACAGCATTAAATGAAAAATAATATTATGTATATTTAGATATAAAAAACACTAAGTTAATTGATCTACTATGGTGCCAGATAAACTTAAAAGCTTGTTTCCAGCAGAAAAAGATTAGTACAGCTAGTACAGAAAGCTATATTTTTTTTTAGTAACTTTCCAACACGTCGTCTTTTAAACAAATACTAAGCATAAAAAGATACATTTTAATATACAGATATTTCATTCCTTTTTTTTCATCTAATTGACCTAACGTAATAACCATCAATTATTGAGTTACTATTCTGAATAAAAATTACAGTTGCTCTCTGCAATTGTTTTCAAAATGCTGAAAATTTGGAACTAGTAAGGCCCATGTGCATCTGTGTGTCATACAAGAATAGCTGAGCCAGAATAAGGCACCACCTACCAGATTATGCCTTGATTCTTTTTACCGGCCTGTGGAGGAAGATGTGTAATATCTTCCTCCTGTTATATAAATGAAAAAAAAAATGGATATTTTTGAAGATTTCTTGGTATTTCAGTAACTGGGAGCAACACTGTCTGACTAAGGATTTTAGTTACTCACATTTTAATTACTCACTTTCTTTGCTGATAGAATATCCACCTGCAAAATATTTATCCCCAAATATTTCTACTTATACCTTTAGAAATTCAATTTTAAATGCAATCATTCAGGGTTTATTCTTATTTATTTTTGCTATTCATTAAAAGTCCTGATTAAAAAGGAAGAATAAGATAAGGAGTAGGCAATCACTTCTGATTAGGAAACTCAGAAGTAATTTTTTCATCAAAAGCAGATATTTGACTATGTCTTTAGTTTTACCTGTAGCAAAAATGCCATTACTCAGTCTTGCAGAGACTCTGTCCCCAATACTTTCCTCTGATGTGCCTATTCTCTCAGAGGCTTGATTGAATGATCTAGTCCACAATATTTTTAACACTTTTGTCAGTCTTCCTTTTGTAATAGAAAGAACATGACTTATCACAGAATCACAGAATCACAAAGAATGGTTAAGGTTGGAAGGGACACCTAGAGATCATCTAGTTCAATCCCCCTGCTCCAGCAGAGACACCTAGAGCATGTGGCACAGGGCGGCATCCAGGCGGGTTTTGAAGATGGAGAATCAACAACCTCCCTGAGCAGCCTGTTCCAGGGCTCTATCATCAACCTCATATGGAGATGGAACTGCCTGTGTTCTGCCTTATACCCATTGCCCCTTGTCCTACCACTGGCCACCTCTGAGAAGAGCTTGGTCCCTTCCTCCCTACATTCTCCCTTCAGGTATTTATACATAATAATCAGATTCAGCTCACTTAGTCTTTCCCCATACGAGAGATGCTCCAGTCCCTTGATGATCTTTGTTGCTCTCTAGAACCTCCACATCCCTCTTGCACTGAGGAGCTCAGAACTGCCCACAGTACTCCAGGTGAGGCCTCACCAGAGCTAAGGAGAGGAGCAGGATCCCCTCCCTTAACCTGCTAGCAACACTCCTCCTGTTGCAGGCCTGGATCCCATTGACGTTCTTGGCCACGAGCCCACATTGCTGGCTCATGGTTAACTTCTCAACCAGGACTCCCCTTCTTTGCAGCAGGTCAACACCTAATCTGTACTGATGCCTGGGGTTATTCCTGCCCAGGTGCAGGACCCTGCGCTTGTCCTTGTTGAATCTCATGAGGTTCCTCTCTGCCCAACTCTCCAGGCTGTCCAGGTCCCTCTGGATGGCAGCACAGCCCTCTGGAGTATCAGCCACTCTACCCAGCTTGGTATCACCCACAAACTTGCTCAGGGTGCACTCTGTCCTCTCTAAGTCATTGATGAATGAATTGAACAGCACTGGGCACAGTACTGACCTCTGTCAGACACCGCTGGCCACAGGCCTCCAACTGGACTCGGCCTCATTTATCACCACCCTCTGAGCTCTGCCATCCAGCCAGTTCTCAATCTACCTTACTGTGCAGTCATCCAGACCACACTCCCGGAGCTTTCCTATGAGGATATTATGGGAGACAGTGTCAAAAGCTTTGCTGAAGTCAGGGTAGACAACAACATTCATGGATCTCCCATTGTCCAGCCAGCCAGTCATCCCATCCTAGAAGGCTATCAGGTTCATCAAACATGACTTGGTGAATCCATGTTGACTACTCCTGATCACCTTCTTTTCCTTGACATGTCTAGAGATGCTATCTAGGATGAGCTGCTCAAAACTCCACAGAAATGGAATTAGCATTCTGACCCAGCATGTATTGAAATATTTGCACTAGGTTTTGAAGCACGTCCAAGGTAATGAGGTACTCTGAAAGATAAAGTCCTACTAATTTTAACAAAACTCTAATCTAAGTTAAACCTAAAAGAATAAGTATCTTGGGATTAGTATCTCTGAGTTTATTTCTGTTCTTATTGAACTAATGGCTCATTTTGGACAGGTGTATATTGCAGTAGCAGATGCACTTCTTCACACTCTGAGCCCTTTGAGTCTGACGTGGCCAAAAGGAGGTTGGTGAAAGCCCCAAACCTAATTAATAGTAATCTAGGAGGTATAGGCTGAGTAAGGCTTTTAGGTCCTGAACCTTAGCTGCAGTCTTGGATCAACAGCAAACAAATTCATATAAAATGTGAGTGCCAATTACAGTCAAAAAACAAAAGTGAAGAAGTATAGCCCCTTACAATAACTGGAAAAATTCTGAATTTCCTTCACTTATCTCTGTAATTTGAACAGGTGTTCTCAGACTATGAATAACGCTAATGCTAGCTTTTCTTTTTTCTGCAAGAGAAGCTGAAGCACTGTGTTGAAATGGAACAAAGGGAACAAATTGAAACTATCCAATTGTACAACACTTCTGAGCTGCAGTTCGTGAAGCCTATAGTAATTTAACACATGTCATGGAGCACTTAGAAATGTAATAAAAATCCTGTTTATTGCCAGTGCAGCTCTGGGCCAAAGCATTCACGTGAGACCGATCAGATCGTTATAGTTGATGACCTCAGAATCTATCTCCATCAGGAAGAACAAGAAGATTTATTGTTCTAGGGACTTTGTAAATCCCGCAATACATTCACAGGCAAATTTTACATAAATATGACTGTTTACTAAAGCCTAGACTCTTACATGTGTCTCAACATAGCCCTCTGCAGATCTAATATTCCTTTAGCAAAATAAAGAATTTCACTGCTGGTATAATTTCACTCTCCTTTTTCCAGATGACTACCCTTCTCCAGAGAAGCAGAGACCAAGAAATGGATAGGGTTGGATGAGTGTACTCATGGATTTCAGCACAGAAAATTCAGCTGTCAGGTAGCACAGGTCTCCCCTTTTGTTCTGAATCTCCTCTTAATTTGTCTTCACAAAAGGAAGACATTTAGCCAAGTATAACACGACTTTGAACGAAGTGAAAAATCAGATCAATAGAATGGCTGGGACCTTGGCATGAAGGAGGCATGATTTTAACTATACTGCAGAATTTGTCATCTATCAAAACTCCCTCTACTATAAGAATTCCTATATAGATACAGAGAATTTGACTACATTAAGTTTCTCTGCTTTAGTATTTCAAATTCCATTGAAATTTCCCACAGGCATCAGAGCAAATATCCCAGTAAATGCAAGAGGTATTACAAGAGGAAAACGGAGAAAAGAAATTTCTTCAAAATTCCTTTGCAGATTTCTTTTCAAAATGTTCTCTCAACAGATATTTCTTTATCAAAGCCTTTTGATTGGGTAAGCATTTAAATCAAGTGCTGGATTCAGTTCAGGGATAGCTGATCCTTCTGCTGTACCTGGCTCTACTGGAGTACTGGGTACAAACCCAGGAATGGAACGGTTTATGTTTTCTAGACTTAATAACTACTCTATATTAATAGTTTATGAAAACAAACTACTTATTTAGAAAATAAAAATAATTCCTGACTAACATTCTTGGACTATGCATCCATTGCAGCACTCCAGTCAATTGTATTTTCCTACTGTATCTGTTAATTCAGCAACATCACAGTCCTGCAAGTCAGTTCCATGGGCTTATTTCCTGTGCTATGTGTGTTTCTGTAGATACGCTTGCAATATTTCATATAGTTATATTTTCTTTTTTTTCTTCACTTTGCTGCCTTTCCCTTTTAACTACCAGTTCTGCTTAGAGCAGTGCACTAGAAGCACCAGTGCTCCGATAAGTAGTACTTGATTCTCTTTTCTACTTTAGCTAGTACCCTAAATAACAAAAATACTGAAATCAATCAGTGTTAGAGCTATTCAGGAAAAAATAAACCAGACAAACACCTTAACTAAATGATTTATTGATTCTGAAACTGTAGTATTTCAGAAGGCTTTTTAATCAGAAACCTTCCTGATTTCTTGCCAGCCTATCTACCTAATTTTTATATAAGACAAGAATCTGGAAGCCCCAGAGCATGGCTTTCAGAAAAGTTGCAATGAAATAAAACTTAGACCATTTCACTTTTCATTCCTGCTACAATACATTCAGTAGAAGTTTCTGGAGTCTCTAAGCCACATTTTTACGGTCCACTGAGTCCCCTCTGTTTTTCTTGCCAGCCCAGTTTCCCAAGAGAGAAATGGGGTGGTAGAAACAGAGGAAGGTGCACCCTGCATACTGACTTTATAGTTCAAGGAACATATGTTCCTCTAACCTTGGATTTTTAACTCAGCTGCTAACAGGGGAGCCTTTCACCATCTCTGAGCTGTTCAGATAGAGTCATGGACAGAAATCTGCTCTACCATTTTAGCATTTGCAGCAGAGACTGATCTTGGTAGACATTTGTGCAGGGCTCCTAGGCCGCAACACTCCACCGTCCTGTGGGGAATGAGCAAGGTGTTGGTCCTGCACAATGTGGAAGGGGGTTTTGGCAGAACTAGTGAGAACAGCATTAAACCCAAGACAATCTTGTGACCTAATAAAAATCAAAGAAGAAAGATGGAACAAGAACAAGAAGGAAGACTGACAGAATATTTCAATCCTTCTGGTCAGAATGGAGATAGTATAATCAGTCTTCAAAGTTACAAAGATTATGGAGAAATATTTCCATAGTAAAATAGATCATACTTATATTGCAAACCAACAATATTTTGTACATATTTAAAAAAGAGCTAGTAGAATCAGCTTTTATTGACAGTTTTCTGGCAGCAATACTGGGACAATTTCATGAAAAGAAAATCTGTCTTTAAAATCAGACAAGAGTTATCTGAATTTCACCTTGAAAGGTTATTATAATAGTCTGCATATTCTAATACACTCTGCAATATTCCCAGGTTGAACACTGACAAAAAATGAAATACGGCTGGCATTCCACAAAAGTCCAGATAACACAATATATATAAAGTTTCATTACCCTAGTAAAAATTTACAACTCAATTTATTAATACTAAAAATTTTGAAAAGGACAGGTAAAGGGTTCAGCAGTCTTATAACAGCTTCAGTAACTCATCTTTGTCCCTTCACACTCAAGTTTAGGTTTAGAAATATATATAAACAAAAGGTCAAAACAATAGCTAGAAGATAAATTTCTTGAACAAAAAATGAAAATACAGTGACTTGGTATATTGTTGAATGTAGCACTTGCAAACACAAGGAGATAAAAAAAAAACCCAATTGATTACAAAAAAAAAGAGAATTTACTTGGCTCAGGTTCTGTATTTGAGGAGTATGTGTTACACTTAGGTCTATTCTCTCTTGGACTCTTCATGTGTTTGCCAGCTGCAGTCTTTTATAAATATGCCTCCCTAGTGAGACAGAGGTAGCTTAAATTCATCACATAAATACACTCCTACTGCAGCACTGCAGGGCTATTGTTGGTGAGAAATTTCTTTTTCAAACACCCAAACAGCTCCAAATTTCCTTAAAACAGATTATTTTAGTAACAGAACAATGATTTTCTTAAGCAGTGCCTGCACACCTCCCTAACCTACACTTGTTCTTTAACCTAACTTTTTTTTTCAAAAAAAAAAAATCGACAGCCCCCTGTCAGAGTTCTGCTTACATTCTATATCTAGAAAGAAAAAAGTATCCCCTTCCTACATTTTGCCCACTCAACTGCTGACTTTTTTTTTCCAAAGGGTATGTGTTACATTTCTATGTTAGGTCACTCTTCTTTCCCAAGCCTGTATTTTTCAAGGCTTAAGTATAGTACTTCTGCAAAATGTCTATTTAACCCTTCAAGTTAATTGGTTTCTGTTAGGTTATGCCTATTGTTTTTGAGGAAGCAGTTTAGTTTGGAATTTTGAAGTGTTTTTCTAAAGCTAACATTCAGCTCCTAATCTCTCTTGATTGTTAAATATTAATTTATTGACAGACCACACTCAGTGTGTCATAATATATCTGATATTTCCTGTGCCCAAAGGACTAGCAAAAAGGCAGGTCTAGGAACTAATGTATGCTGAGTCCTGCAGCAATAGTCTTCTTTTTATATTTATTTATATAACTGTTGTGCCCAGCCAGGTCAAGACCCAATTACATTAAGTGTTGTATAAATATTAGCATCCACCTCATCCTTCATCAGGTTCTTGACCACAGTGAAAGGTGTGAAAGATCATAAAAAGGGATAGATTAATTAATGGCCTTGAAGTGATGCCATCAGGGTAGTATGTTTAATTGACTGTGAGTAAAGCAGCACAATATTGATAGACTAAGAGCTATTCTTATGGGTTGGACAACTTTAGTATTTTTTTTTTAAACCCTGCCCCTCATACTGAAATTTCAACCCACATCAAGTGCTACAGCTTCTTGCCAGATCATTTATTTCTTTTTCAGACTGTAAATATTTTAGCAGCTTCTGCCATGAATTTAATTCACTTATTGCAATGAACTGTTTTTTTCCACCATTCCATTAAAACCACCCTGGCCCAAAAATAACAGTGTTCTTGTCAGACAAGCATATTTAAGCCTGTGCTAAATCTTCCAGCCCAAAAAAAAAAAAAAAAGAAAAATTAAATTTAAAAAAAAAAAAAAAAAAAAAAAAAAAAAAAAAGGTGGAAGCAAGAAGAACGGCAGTCACTCTTAATCTGAAAATTAAGGTAAATGGAAATAGATATTCCATATATGAATAAAATTCTTTTGTTCAATGTTTATTTTTATTATCTCACATTCCAGCTATCCTCTTATGTATTGATTGAAAGGTCATGTAGTTTTCAGTGCAGCTTTAAAAGTATCTCCATACTCTGTTGAAACTTCCTTCACATGATGATATTTCTCCCTGAATCACTGTGGCTCCCTTAGCTGCAACAACGCAGAGACACTGTTCTCCTGCTTTTCTTCAAACAGTGGAAGAATATTTTCAGAAACTACTGACTGAAAAGCAAAGATACATCTCAGTGGCAATTGCAGGAATTAATTATTACCAGCACAATTCTTTGAACACTATAGTGGAAGACTGTGCAAAGTCATCCAGAACAGGTAGGTCTTTTTAGATAGATTTGGCAGCAAAACAAAGTCATTTTTACAAGCCACTTTCTTTTTTTCATTAGTATGACATGGGCCTTGAAGATCTCCTTTTTTTTTTTTTTTTTTTTTTAATTTCAGAATTATATTAAGCCACAGGATGTAGAGTTTAGATGCTACTTTAATATGTACATTGTTGCATCTAAAATGCAGTATTTAAAGTCAATAAAATACATGTATTTCTGTTTCCCAAAATTTTATCATAAGAAAAAAAAGGGGGAAAGTATTCATTTACCAATATAAATGTCCTGTTAATTGTTCAATTCCTTAATGTTGAGTTTAATGAACTGCTAATGGTCCCTCAATGAAGCTTTGCTAAAAATTCTCAGTATAAACCAATGGACTCATTGGACTAGATCAATAGATTTATTTAATTGGAGGGATTTTGATGATATTTTCAAGTGGTCTTCATTGGATACAAAAATGTGTTTTCAGGTGAAGGTAATTTTATTGTCAAATTATGTTATTATTATGTTATTATGTTATGTTATTTACGATCGGTCAAAAGTTTAATAAACTACATAACTTTTCTTGTAACATTCAAATCACAGTTTGGATAAAAATACAAAGAAAATAGAAATTCTTGATTCTTTAAGATAGTTTGATTTCTTTACAAATTCTGGAAGTATCTACCTTTCTTCAGCATCCTCTGCATTCATTTCAGAGATTAAAAAAACAAATGATATTATTTAATAACAAATAATCATCTTTTGACTTTCATCATAATATAAGCATGTATAAACCATCACCTCATCTTACTCAGCTTTTCATCCTGAACTTACAGTATACTTTATTGTGGTGCATTCTAAAGCCTTGTTTCTTAAATCATGTGCTTAAGGAAGAGGTGTGATTCAGGAATGGTGTCACAGTAACAGCTTTATCTTTACCTTCTTCTCTTCTCTTCTAAAAACATTATTTGGAATTTTCAATTACTTTGACACATTTGCATGCCTTGGCAGGGCAGAAAAATAAGGAAGTAACTGGTGCTTCTACCTCTGATTGCAAGATGCAAACTAAAGCAAAGTCTTGGCCCAGTGGGACAGATAGGACCATGGAAGGAGGTGTGAAAATTGTCTGATATTGCCATCCCATGCAAAGTAACTATTAATAATCAATTCTTGTTCCTGTTTTTGCTAGGCTATATTACCACCTGGAAGTTACCAAAGAGGAGTCCTGCTAGGGCCACTCAATTCCTTCTAAATAGCACTTACAAAAGTTCTTTTGCTACTACAAGTTGGCTTCCTCCATCTTTGCAATAAGATGCAGACTAAATAAAGACCCAGAAAGATCCTTCTAACTGCCCCTGCCTGTAGATGAAAGAAAATTACCCAAGGAAGGTTATTGATGTCACTGTCCAAGTTGATAATAGTTCTTACTCATGAGAAATGTTTATAACCTTAGTAATGGAGGATAGGAATGGTTGCTATGAGGCATTCTTCACTAGACCGTGTATAGAGTAGAGTTGGTTTTGCTTTCGGAGGGAGCTGCTTATTCTGGTCACTTGACTGGTTGCTATGGTTCAGGGGAAACAGCAGCTGCTCAAGGAAGAAGAGGTGGGAACCTCTAACAAAGGGATATGAAATCCATTAGTCTAAAAATCTGATTTACGGTTGAGATAGTGATAGCCTGGGTATATTCTTTTGACAAAATTGAGAGAGGAAAAAGAAAAGATGAGGAAAAATAAAAGATAGAAGCATTTTTTTCCTTCCATTTTTTTTCAAAGAAGAATTTCATTATTGATATTATATCTCTGTGAAGCTTAAATGAATAATCTAAATGTGAAAGTGAAGCAGTTTATCTTTCTATGTCCATAGTGCAGACAGTCACTATACAAAAGTATCTGAGAGCAAATTGCCATTTCCTGATTTGAGTACTGAGAAAGATATGTGGTATTCCAGACACTGCTGTATGGTAGCTATAGGGAATTGGCATTTATTTTACAGGAGAATGATCTCTTAAAATAAATCAATACTTCTAATATTTTCTCACTTAAAATAGCATGCTTTCTATTTTAAAAATAATGGAGAATGTGGTGAAAATCTACAGTAGAGAAACTTTTTAGATGATTTTTTCCCATCATTTGAGCTTTTCCCCATCAACATATTGAACACCAATGCACTGTGTACAGATTCACCAAGTTATTAGTTAACTCTGTTTTAAGCTGAGCATGAAGCTGCATTAAGAATAATCCAAAATTTATCTAGTTGGGATAAGTCAACCCATTATTGCACAAAGAAGGTGGAGAAGCTTTGCAGAACTGGGGTTGTAAATGCTTTCTCAGGTACAAAGTAGTTAAGTTTGTTATAACAAGAAAAACAAAAAGGAAACATAGGAAAGAAGAACACTTAGAGAGGACTAGTTCAGGATCTGATCTATAGTCTTAGAAGTTTTTAAACTATTGTATGACTATTTTCACATCAAAATTGCAATGAAAACTTTCCAATAATGTCTTGGGGATTTAGCAAAATAGTTTTCATGGAAAGTCAATGTGTTGCAAAATCTCTTGACATTTTTCCTTATAGAATGTACAGTCTTATGCAAGTCACAAAGTCATTTATAGGCCAGTTATAGACCAGTATTTGATCTTGTGGTTTTAGGTTATATTACTGATGGAATTTCTACCAGTTCTCTTGGGAAAATATTCCGCAATCAAATATATGTAGTTATGAGCTCAGATTTATTCCTTTTAAAATGAAAGTCACTGAAAAGTAGATAGGAACTACGAATATCTTCAAAATAAATGCACAGTATACAGAAGTGAACATCAAATATTTAATGGCACTTGCTACAGTTGTATTCCTACAACTAAAATAACTTCTGCATTTCATGAGTGACTTATGAAGTAATGAAAAAAAAAACTAGGCTTGTTAGTAGCATCTGCAACATTTGAATATCAAGGAGTATTCACGGTACTTTTTAAAGGCATGAACACAGACATAGAAAAACCAGTCTGAGAATCATCCAAGCAAATCATGTTTTTTCTTTGATTCTATATTTCTTTTTTTTTTTTTAGCAAATTCTTTAACAACTATTTTTGTTATCTAATTTGTATCTGTTTGGGGGGAAAGAGAAAAAAAAAAAAAAAGAACCAACAAAGATTTCTTGTAACCTGCATGTCATTTCATGTAATCTCTATCATGTCTCAGTTCAGTTTGGATGAGCACTTTCCTCCTACATAAGTAAGAGCTTGAGTTATTTTAGAGTGCACTGCTTTCCTTTATCCTTATTTTTCAGTTGTTTTTGGTCTATCCCTATGTTTGGTTGTATGTCTATATTTGGTTGTTTGAATATTTGTCATCTGTCCTATTCCTATCAAGTTCATCTACTCTTGGGAGTTCTTCAGCTTGTTAATTTTTTTGAGATCTTGACCTACCCTTTCATTAAATACCTTGCAGATGATCAGGGATTTTCTTACTGAATCAGGTTTTTTAGAAGCTCAATGATATTTTGCTTTTATTTTTTATTTTTATCACCAATAAAGACTTCTAAAATGACTAAGAAACCCTAAAAGCAATCAAAGATTTCTGATGTCAGGGGAAGACTATGCCTTCAGAGCACTTTAAATTAGGCCCTAATTTTGAAGCCTGTAGAAACTCTGCAGACTTTGTATGTGTTTGCATTTGTCCTATGATTTTCCATCTATCAGCTATACAAGCAGTTCCTACAACATTAGATGGGAATTTAGCTGGAATCAGAAAAGGATTACAATTTTCCGTTACAACCATATTGCTCCTTATCATTAACAACTAGTGTTAAAAGGAGTTACACACTTTTGATTCAACTACCAGTCTTGTCATAAAGAAAGAGCTGGGATAAAGAGGTGAGAACTAATGAGAAATGGAAGCTCCTCGAAGTGAAATATTGCTTAACAGTTAAGGAAGGGTGTCCTTAATTTCTGTTATGGGTTTGAGAGTAACCCAGAATTAGGAAATTACCATTGCCAAAATAAACATCGGCAATCTAAAAAAAACCTCAGTTGTTATCTGCTATCTTATTACAATCCTTCTACAACCATTGAGGTCTGTTAATGTCTTTAAGGAGTTTCTTCTGCATTTTTCTTCATTCTTCAACAAAGTGTTCCGTCACAAAATTATCACAAATTATCTGTGAAGGAATCCCTCAGTAGGAGAGATTATTTGATTTAGAAATTAGAGCCTAAGAAATTTTCAAATTTCACAAGGATATTCTGCTAAATTACCAGCAGTCAGCCTAGGGCAGGGGGATAGGAGGGAACTTCTCCTGACAGTTCATTTTCAGGACACTTCAGGACTCCAAAAAAAAAAAATGTATATATATATATATATATATATATATATATGTAAATGTAAGGTTGGTTGCCTATATCTAATGTGCTTCTAATAAAACTGTAAACAAATATTTTAAAATAGGCTAGAAACCCTAAATAATTATGTCTTTATTTTTTTTTCTTTCGTGTCAAAAGTCTCTGTGTTAATTTCCTTTGCTAAATATACAGCTGCTAGCTGAGATGTTTAAAAATGGAAAAGTAGCAACAAAGAAAAACTTTTGCCAAAGTAGTTGCAAACATCTTAAGTCTAATTTGTATTTAATTCCTCAAAAACATTAAGGGAAAAAAAAATGCAAACAACCAACCCTCTGGGGAATTCATTTGTTGCTTAAAGGTGTGGTTCTGAAGCACTGAAAGCAATTTGCAGATATGAATTTCATACTCTTAGCAAAGCAAATTATAGCAATTATTATATATTGGCATTTTCAGAATGTGAAATAAAGATTTATGTTTTTACCGTCTGGAGAGATAAGGAAATTTAGGCAGCATTTACAAAACGGCATATCAAATTATCCTGTGGTCAAGAGACAGCTTCCAGTGTAGCAGGGCATGTGATCCAGCCATCTTTCCATCCAGTTGTGTACTTTTACACTTAAGACTATGCAATGTCATTCTTACTTTTTTCCTGAATTAATATTTAGTTACATGAAGTAGAGCCTCTTCAGAAGGAGATTAATATTTATCCATTCCAGAGTATCCTATGAGCCAAGAGTTAGCATACTCTCTTGAGATGTGGAAGAGCCAAGTTCAAGTCTTTGCTCTAAATCAAGTGTAAACAGAGGTTGGTCCCAGGACTTCAGCACGGCAGATAAGCACTCTAATAATGAAACTGCAGTCTGGTGCTGAGGTAACCACTGCCTTTTCCAATGTTTTTGTGAATGATACTAAAATCTGCTGGTGAATCCAGCCGTCTTCTTCTCTAGTTTTAATAAAATGTTGCGTTATATTGCACTTCACACTGCTCAGGTTTTCATTCACTGTGAAAAAAAAATATAGCTTACCATAAATTAATTTAAAAATCTATTGCCTCTATTGCACTGCTTATTGCAGAGTAAGATAGCCACATAGATAGATAAAGCACCAACACTGTTAAGGAATTAGATGGATTGAAGAATAATGCAAGAAGAGGTGGAATAAAATTTACCTGGATAAAATTTCCCTCAAGATGATGATTTTTTAGTAAACATATGATGTTATGTGATTTGTCTACCTAACTATAGTCAAGGTTTAGGAAAAAAAAAAAGTTTTTATACTTATTCTGAATGAATTTATCATGTGAAGTCCAATCTGATTTGTATGCAACAAAATGTAGAAGGTCATGAGAACCACACTGGAATTTACTTATTTTCCTATGTGAGCAGCACAAGGGGAACAAGGACTCTCAAAGAGACTAGGCAGGATTTTGCAGGGCGTCCATAAGAATTAGAAAACACCTAGACACATAACGAAAGAAAGACAGAAAGAAAGACAGAAAGAAAGACAGAAAGAAAGACAGAAAGAAAGACAGAAAGAAAGACAGAAAGAAAGAGAGAGAGAGAACTTGTCAACGCATCCAATGCATCAAAGCATAGCTGAGAATAGCTGGACCTGTGGAAGACACAGAAAAACCAAAGCCTAAATGAACAAGGAACTTCAATCTTTATATCTCTCATTTTGAGAGGTAGGCACTTCCACATGGTAATGTGTGGTAAAGCTTTGTCACCACATCTCTTGTCCCAGTGATATTAGCTTGAAGAAGTACTTAAAGAGATAGGCAAAAAGGATAAAATTTGAGGCTATGAATTTCTTCTTCAGTCTTCTCTGTAGCTGTTATTTCATAGAAGCAGAACTCTTCATGACAGACATCTGAATTTGTTTATAAGCTAAGTAAGCTAAGTAAACTTCTTGCAGATAAGATTCTCCTGTTTATTATCTTTGAGATAATAAACAAACCATCCTAGCAATGAAATATACTTGTGCTCTGTCTGCTGACTGCTGTTCAGACTTGTTTGAGAGCATTAAAACTGTTCAGATTTTCACTTATCATGATACTGAGATATTTTAGTGCAAAGAGATCATAAAAAAACTACACAGAAAAACTTCCTGCTGAACAAGGAAGGTTAGATGAGGCTTTAAAATAAAATTAAAAAAACGTTTAACAATGTTAGCTCAGATTATATAGCTTGAGATGTTGACTTTCTTGGTAACAGTTGCTATGTAAGGTAATCTGATTTGATGCCATCAACCATAATGAGTGAATATTTCAGGATTATTGCTCTACATTAACAAAAGAATAATGCAGAGACTCTAAACAAGTAAGTACAACGAATTTCAACAGTCAGATGAAAAGAAATAAAATGTAGAGTTAAAGTAACAAAAAAAAAACCAAAAAGAAACGAACAAACTAAAAAAGAAAAGGATAAAAAAGCAAAGACACTGGGCACTAAATTCACTTTGGAGTTTATTTCAGCAAATTCAACACATAAACCATTCTCAAGTGATAACACAAGCTTAAGAAACAAATCATAATTCAGACTTTGAGCATATATCCATGAATACAAAAAATAATTTAGTGCAATTTCACTTCTTCTTTACTCACAGATTTCGTCAAACAGATGTCATTGTTCATCAGATTGTGGGTATTATATTAACCTGAATTAGATTCCCTGAAAGAAGTTTACATTAGTAAAAGGGTTCTTTCCAAATGCTCAGCAGAAACTGTCTTGACTTTTACATCTTGAATTTAATTCACACTCAGTCATTTGTATAGAGAAGTGAAATTTAAGTACTTTTGATAAGGAGGACATGACTCAATTATTATTTTTATGAACCTCTCTGATTAAAGTTTATTTTGGTAAATCTATCTATATAGTTCAGGCACGACCTATGAATCTCAGAATCAGTTCTGAATTTCAGATCTAATATTATAAAGTAATGTATGATATATTTCTTGTGAGCAAGCTCTCTCAGAGCATTTCTGTATGTTTATTGTAGTTCTGCTATAAAAAAAATACTGCTTAATACTGATTTGATTTTAGAGTTAAGGACCTAGTATTCAGGTGATGCAAATACACAAAAATAAAATATTGACAAAAAAAAAAAAAAAAAAAAAAAAAAAAGGAAAGAGAAGATGAGCAAAACTCTCAATATTTTATTTAATAGTTTTAGTGATACTGATTTTTCACATCAGCTTTCATTTTTAACTGAATCATTCTTCTCTGTGTGTTCTCAGATGATAAACTTGTAAGCATTGCACAAGTTCTTAATACTTCAAATATTTAATTATCTTCAGTAACCTTTTAACATATCCTAAATGTAATTTTTCATCAGCATTGATTATTTGAACACCAACAACTTATCAAAACAGCTCTTTTCTTTGAGATAAACAAATAAAGCTGCGGACCCCTCTGGCTGCTTAAGCAGTACATATCACAGTTACTCTCAAATTAGACCCTTTCATGAACACTCCATTTTTTTCATATTTTGAAATGTCAGAGTAACAGTAATCCTTCATTATTGGCATTGTGGTTCTCATACTTCCTGGTTTTGCTTGTCATTCAGACTTACAAACTCTTCAGAATTTCCCTGTAATTATTTTCTTGGCATTTCTATCTTTCACTTCAGTCCAGCTGATTTATGTTGGCAGGAAATTTGCAAATGTCATTCCTTTTTACTGATATTCTCCTTTTATACGTATTAGAACACGTGCTCCAGTCCCCCTGAATCTCCCTTTTTAATGGACTTAATATTTTTATATTTCAGGTCTCTTTTCAGCCCAAGCCAAAAGTCCCTTCTATGTAATTCATCATGGTTTACTTAAAAAAAAAGAAGAAAAAGGAACATTCACTTTCTACCTACAGCTCAGCTACTGTACCCTCATTATTGCCTCTTTTATCAGAAAAGAAGCAATATTTCACAATGCTTTGGCTCCTTTTCTCTAGGAAACCAAAATGTTTTTCTTCCTACTTGTTACTTCTCCCCTCATTGCACATTTCTGCTCTAACAATGCTTACCTGCAATCAATTTGCCCATGCCTGCTCCCTTCTCTTTTGGATGCAGCTGCTGCTCAGTAGCTCTTGGTGTCTACCTGTGAGTGGCAGGAAAACAGGAAGAGCTGCACCAGGAGGAGATACCTCAACTACGTTTTCAAAAGCTCAAATCTCCACTCTTTGTCATTTATACCCACATATACATTAGCTGCTTTCCCTTGCCATCTAAATTATCTTATCACTGAGCTGTCTAGGACTCTCTTTAGTCTAACAGTCTCATCTCATAGTGAGTACAGCACTTTCCCTGTCAGCTCTTTAATTACAATGTCAGTAAAATTGGTGGAGGTTGAGGAGGAAACGAGTATTTCTCTTTTGCTTTGAGGCAGGAATGGTTTGTATTGGTGGGGGCAAGGGAGGAATCAGAAAGATAAAGGCAGAGATGAAAAAAAAAGTCTGTGCAGAAAGGGGGAAAAACTTCCCTGTTGGCTAACATGACAACTTTAGAAGGAATTATTTGCATTATTTTCTAAACTTTGAGACTTTCAGACCCAGGAAAGACTATGCATATTGCAAAGACAATTTTTAATGTGATTAGGTATCCAGGTACTAGCTGTAATTCTGCTAGCACCTTTTAATAAGTGTTTGGAAATAGGTTGCATAAACTTTCCTTAGAATACTTTCATCAAAATAAAAATATCTCATTGATCATGTAAGTATACCAAATACCATGTTTATTTTTGCAGAAGGGTTTTTACTATTTTTTCCAACTTTTCCTTCTCTTCCTTTTAAAATATTTCTGAAATTTTTTAACTGAATGAAAAGATAATGCTAACATCCAAGTCCATGATCAACCTTAAGTAATGAACCTACTCTCTTCAATATAAGTGATGGAGTGATGCCAGTTTGTATGTTTGAAGAATGCAGTACTAGCTTTGTATTAATAAGCTTATGAGTAGAAAAGATGTTACAAAAGTTGACTTTCTCTGATACTGTGATAATTGTTTGCAAACTGTGGTGCTACACAAGGCCTTGATTGAAGTGCAACTTTGTTATTTACTTTTGAAAGCTTTTTTTGTGTATGTGAAGTCAGAAGATATTCCTGGAGAAGTGAGGAAGCAAGGGTGGATCTCTGTTTAAAATGGGACCCTTTTCCTACTATGTTGCATGGACAAAAAAACAAACAAGCAAAAAATCCAATTTGCCCAGTCCTCTATAAAATATTATTTCCAATTTTCACATGATCAGAAATCCTCTAATTTTCCTGACTGTTGTCAGTGTTCTTCTCTGTTCTCTTTTTGATGACAATGAAATGATTCATACATATTCTGAAGCAGGGCCTACTGGCTATATGTCTCAAGAATGCGAAGTTTATGTGTTTGTGTGTTTGTATGTCTCTGTGAATACTGTGCATGTAAATAGACATATTTCAAAATACTTTTTATTTATTTCCAAGTCAGAGATAGTCCCATGTACACATTATTGGCCATATTTATCAGAGTCCGTCTGAATATGTTCACACAGATGTGAGAAAGAGGTAGTTTCTAAAACTAGTATAAACGTGCAGAGTAAATACAAGGACCACAATCCCCAGTTACTGCGTAATAACACATTTCTGTACTGTAAGTAGGTAGAATGGAGAATAGCAGGTAACACCAAAATGCTAAGTGTTTCAAATAAAAAAGAGATTGCATTAAAAAAAAAAAAAAAAAAAAAAAAAAAAAAAAAAAAAAAAAAAAGGAAAGAAAGAAAGAAAAAGAGAAAGACTGTATACTGAGGTAAACATACAGTAGATGAAATATGAATTATGGTCATTAAAGACTCTTAAAACAGCAGTTGCAAGCCCATCTCTGAAGTCCATGTTCAATATTCGAGAGTCATTTAAATTCTAAGACCTATTGTCACAAATAGTTTAAAGTGAACATTTTCATATCAACTTTTTCAGGAAAAAATATGTGTATGGAGATCATCTAAAAAACAGAATTGCAAAAGCCCACTAGCCCAGTGTTTTATTGCTTCCCTTAAAACTCTGCAGACATGTGTGAGAAGTGAACTTTGAACATTTATTACTGAAATGAAACAGTACCACATTTTAGCATCTTCAAAGGGAGAAAGCAGGTTTTGAAAGCCAATTCTTTCAACTTCCTTTATTAATTATTTAAAATCTTTCCTGATGTGACTCTTCTGTAGGCTTTTCCCTGATTCTGATTTTTTCCATTTTAGAATTTTACTCTCGAATGAGTTTGCAGTTTTATTTTTAGGGTAATATCTTGTGCAAATAAAAAAAAAAAAAGGAAAAAAAGCAGGAAAAAAATAAAAGTGAGACAGACATTTAAAATAGGATACAAGTAGAATTATCTTAATAATAATAAGTCAAATAATTTTGCAAGGAGAAATTGAATTGGCTAGAAAGACTACTGATTAAATTAAATTTTAAAGAAAATAGTACTTTCTGATCTTTTTAAAGATTTTAAGTCATACCTACATTTAGCATCAAATATGAACACTCAAAATTGAAGCTGATATAACTTATTCCAATTTCTGACTTAAATGCATATGCCAGTTAGTGAACACAACTGTTCTAATATATATTAGTCCATTACAGTCCTGATGATGCTTGGAGGAATGGATTAAGGATTAGGATAACTTGAGACATTTGGGAGTCTTGAATTCCCTGCTATCATTTCTCTTTAGTTCAGAACTTATTAAAATGTCTTTTGCTTATTGTCTTTTCCTTCTCTCACTTTATTCTAGAGATTCAAAAAGAGGATTTAAAATTCTTCAAAATAATGAATAATAATATAAGAATAACCTGGAAAAATAAACTTTATTCTGATATTAAGGCATTTTGCAAAAAGGTGGGACTTTATTAATTCTCAGGAGTTGAATCAGAATTGGCAGATGTGCAGTCCTGTATGACCAAAACCTGCCTTATTTGTGAAAAGAATCCAGTGCATGGTTTTCCCTATGCTTTCAAAGCCTCAAAGCATGTTTCTAGTTGCCTAGTGCATTGGGATGGTAATTTCCAGAAAAAAATACTGTCTTTATATAGATACATTTTCTAAGCTAAAAGTGACCATGCCTCAGATTCCCTGGAACTTCAAGTATGCTAAGGTTTAGCTGCCCAAAATCCAACAAATAACATTTTTAAAGCTAGCAATTTTCAACTAGGTTGTATTTATTGATGAAAAACATGTCCTTAGATGTTTTTAAGAAGAAATTTGCTGTTGTATTTAAAGAAACAATTACTATATAGGAATGGTCCAGATTTTCAGTCAAGAGTAGATAAGAGAATACTCATTGCACACCCGTTAGATTGGAAATGATTTTAGGGTATTTCCAATTTTTAGGTCTACAAGCTGCATTGTATTGTGATCTGTTTGTAGTGTGGTAGATCATAATCCATGGCAACTCACACTAATAGTATCAGGGTGGTAGGCTAGACAATTCAAAGAGTATTTTTCCTCTTGGAACCAGTGCTATACCTGGTGAGAGTTCTGAATGCAGCATCCTCGTGAAAAATGCCTTTTCCTTTCTTGTGACTTCCCTGATAACCATGGCATTAAGATCAGCTGCACACTTGAAAAGTAAGCTGTGAAAGAGCATTGCAGCAATGAAATAAGTGATTGGTAATCTTTTATGAGAGCACTTCTTCTCAGAGCAAGGCTTGATTTTCGAAATACCTCTCCAAAAAAAAAAAAAAAAATAGAAATGTCAGTCTTCTGATTAGATATATGATATTGAAATTGCTGTTTACCACTCCTAAAATAAGAGAGAAATATTTTGGTGCTATATAATTATGGAGCTATGTAACATACAAACATGCGAAACTGAATCTTTTCTTGATTTATATCTTTAGGTAGCACTTTAAAAGCTCCTTAGTGCTTTCCTAACTTTGATCATATTTTAAAACCGTGGTAGAAACTTCAAAGGAAAAAAATTGGTTAGTGTTAATAGCTTTTGAAAATCACTTTACATGGCTTTCCTCTACCTTACTTTCAGAAAAATATCACATTTCCGTATCAATATTTTCTTAATGTTTATTCCTTAAAATGCTTTTAATTCTTCCAGTGTTTTATTTACTTCAGACTATAGGTGGGATAGAATATTGACTATATTGAAAGCCATAAGGCAAACATAAGGCAGTTTCTAGCACTTTATTTTTGAGAAAATGAGCCATATGCTTTTTTTTTTCATCCATGTTTCTTCCAAAGTTTTGTTTAAACAAAGAACAGCAGTGTGATTTAGTAACAACCTAATATAAGATTGTGCCTGGGGATCTGTGGTAAATGCCTATTAAATCTGTAGATCTTGATCACAAGCCAATGGAAAGACTCCTGTAGACTTGAAAGCAATTAAGATTGGTTCTGTAATCCTTACAATTAGGGAGCAGTGAATTTTTTCTTTCAGGATATCCTTAAATCCTTATATCCTACTCAGAGGTACAAGGTAGGGAGACAGCACAACCACAAATAACAGCTTTGTGCATCAAGAGTAGGGGGAGAAACAAACTGGTCCATTCAAATACTCTGTATCCTCATAGAGCAAAATTGTGTTAGACAACTGAGTTCTTGGCAAAGTGGGCTTTTCTGGTACACATTATATAATGCCTAAGTATACTGGACATATTGTATGTTGGTGTATGTTTACCTAAGTGTGCTGAGGTCAGCTAGTTGAGCAGAAGTCATCAGTTTGCCCCTGCAGTGAAGACAACCATCTGTATACTGGCCTATACTGGCAAGAGTACAGTCAGGAGCCTGAGGGAGAAAATCCTTGCATCCTCTGGGCACTCATGAGACAGTATCTGGAGCACTGTGTTCAGTTCTGCGGTCCCCAAGACAAGTTAGCATCGATATTCTGCAGTCAATGTAGCTGAGAACCAAGAGGATCAGGAGACTGGCCCATGAGGCTGGAAGACCTCATGCTTTGTTGAAGCTGAAGGCAAATACACAAAGGGAAGACCTTATTGTTGTCTTCAACTGCCTACTGGGGTGTGGCAGAGGTGCAGAGGAGACAGAGTAACTCTCTTCTCAGAGGTGCACAGTGGTAGCAAAAGACGGAGCAATCACAAATTGCAAGACGGGGAATCCATGTAAACATAAGGACATTTTTTTTTTCACTATCAGAATAGTCAATCTTAAAAAAAGGGTATTGAACCCTTGGAAGGACAAGGAACCTCCAGAGAATCCTTCAAATCTTAGCTATTCTGATTCTGTGGGGTAGGTACTGAATCTGAGAAAATGAATCTGCTGCCTTAAGAGAGGGGGAAAAGAAAGGTGCATTCATGTAGTTCAAGCAACATTTATCCATTCTTTGAACAAAATATTAGGAAGTGAGTCTGCTAGTTGTGTGTTATATAAGAAAGAGCTAGTATTTCCTCTTCTATGAATTAGTGGCTCATTCTACTGAGGAGAGACATTGAAGATATATCAGAAATGTACTACAAACATTAAAAACTCTTTAAGGGAACATATCCTTGACATTTTGAAGAACCCTTCTTGAACCCTATATCAATTAGTCCAATCCGCTTAAACAAAATCTTTAACATTTCTTGACTCTTCTAAATTCACTTTCCAGTTCCATTTGAGAGTGTGCCCAACACTGAAGTCTACAGCAAGCGATAAGACCCTGTATATTTGTTTCTGTAGTGTTTCAGTTAAACATCACTCTCTTTGGGACTTGCTGTGATATTGGACATAAGCTACAAAAATGCTTAAAGGAAGTGGCACAGTGTCTTATCACTCTTTTTCCAATGCAGCCTTTCATAATTTTTCTAGGTAATAAAATATTATGAGTTTCGATGCCCCAGGAATTTAGAATATGTTAGAACTACCGAGTATTATTCTTCCCAGTGGTAGAATTTTCTCATTTTCAGTTGTGTGTAATTTTAATAATTACAGTGTGTTATGCTTTTTTTTTTTTTTTTTTTTTTTTTTTTTGGTGTTGCTACTGAGTAGTTATAACTCTTTTAAAATGATTTTTTTTATATAATGAATTTTAGAAAGAAAACCTGTCAAATGTGCATACTATTTAAAGTCATGAAAACTATTCTGCTGCTGGTAGACTAAGGTCAGATTACACAGATAAAGATTTATCAGGTCAACGTCAGTACAATACCTGTAGAAGAGGGGTACAAATATTAATAGGCCAATAACCAGTTTCATTATCATTCATATTATTGATTCCAGCAGCTTTTCTTAACTCAATTATGTCTAATACATACTAAATGAAGACATCTTTGAGAAGAAAAGGCAGGGCTAATGCATAAATAAGTAAGTATCTACCACAAGATTTTTTTCTCATATCGATGCTCATAGCTTTCATAAGACATCTAATTGATTTATAATTCAGTTCTAATGGACTTAATGGAATCATTTCTGACTTTTCAGTTTGGGGAAGTTCTGCTTAAAATATAACCACTACTGACAGTAGTAAGCAAATCAGTTGCACTGATTTTGTGAATGCTAACATCTATATATAATAGAACACATACTCTGTATGTATGCATAGTTAATACCATTAAACACAGTCATAGTATAATTAATAACATAAAACACATAACATACATGAAAAACTGATGATACGGTCTTTTTTTTTATCAAGAAAGGTTACACAGAAGTCCCAAATAAAAACACAGTGCCAAAATAGTGATATTATATACCCAAAAAGACTTATGTAGGAACACATTGTTTTGCATTCCACACATGCCATGTGTGAGGCATGTGAGAGATGATGACACCCTGAAAATCTTTTATAAGGTTTCAAAATTCTAATATAAGAATAAGAGTTCTGCCTATAAATCCCACAGTTATAATAGTTAACATGAATCTAAACTGTAAGGGCTCAAAGGGCATATAAAACATCTTTGATCTATTGAGTTACTTTCCTCTTACGTTTAAATTCAAAATTAAAAAAAAATGATCACTCTAGAAGATACTTTCTGGACTATCCTCTTCCTCATTGAATTAAGGTTCATTTTCAAACCCAGCAAAACCAATTGGTTTGGGACGTTCGAATGATACAACTGTAACGTCTAAAAGCTCCCACTAACTCAGGCTTGTACCTAATGGGGCACCAAGGGGATGTGAGGCTTTGTGGCAGGCTGATTTTTTTTTTAAAGAAGAACTGCTTGAAGTTGTTGGGGTTTGAACAGTTAGAAAGCATGTTCTGGAAAGAAAATTGATATTCACAAAGTAGATGAAGAGAAAGTCCGCATAGATGGATAGCACAGTAAAGCAATACATTGATCTGTACAGATAGCCTCTTCTTCTGGGAATTGTAAGACATTTAATGAGTATGCACAGTTATTGCAGAGAATATGAGCATGGCAAACTAGTTAATATCAAAATGCCAAAGAGTATGAACACATGCTTATAATCCTCTTCATCTCATTAAGGAATATGGTTGCCTGTGACACTCTTATCAGAAAAAAACAGACTTTCACTGGATATTCTTGGAAACTGAAGGAGTTAAGTACTTCTATTTGGGATATGTTAGCCCATCTATGTATAGTTATATATATATATGTATATATGCATATATATATGTAACTCCAGCCATTGAATTTGCATATTTGTTTTCTCTGTGACCTCTTGTTGGTATAATGGCTTATTTTTCAGTGCTACTCAAGTTCTTCTGCTCGTCAGCATGGTATAGGGACATTTTCCAGCAGCCCAATAAATATGATACTGATTTGTTAAATACAATTCCTTCTTTCCTTTTTATTTGTATAGAAGAAAAGAGCCAATGTGAAAATACACAATTGCAGGATATTGGAGGGGGAATCAGCGAAAATAAATGAATAAATAAAATTAAAAAAAAAATAAGAATGTCAAAGGAGCACTTCCTCTAGAGTGGAAATTGCACATAGAGTAGTTTGAGAACTTGCAGAAATTCATCTTCCATAATTCTCTGTGGATCTTAACACATCATGTTTGGATATGTGATGGAAAATACCATTCTGTTAGCAGATTTTAGTTGGTATCCACTATGTTCCTATAGCTTCTCTATAGTTTTTTTTCTGGTTTTGTTTTTTTTTTTCTAATGGTCTTAAAATGTCTGAAGTCATACCATAAAACTACACAAGGGCAAGTCTCAAATCATGAACTTGATATGTTACCATAACAGGAAGTAGGACAAGAGAGAAGAACGACTTCACATTTATAGCAACCAGTATTAATGAGGTTCACAAGATTCTACTATGGCTTTTATTTGTTGTTAGGTGAAGGCTGTGGCACTGACAAACACACACTGTGTTATATGATCAAGCCAAGAGCTGTGAAATTCAACTATTTTAATAAAAAGTAAATATATGACCTAGTGACCTCATTTCTTTTTGTTAAATCAGCAATTTCTGGGCAACCTCTTTTGTTTTTAATAAGAATGTCAAAGACTGGTTATTATAAATTTTGTAGGATTTCTCACATATTTTTTTCAGTCTGAAAGGAACTATTCTGAATACAGCCCCAAAACATGAATCTCTCTGATTCTTGCTTAGTAGCTTTTACAACCACTATCTTCTGTTCTGATATGCAGCATATTTTTGAAACAACATGTTATCCTGGGCAGATCTGAGGTGAAGTAGAATCCACTATCCATCCCTTGGCTAGACTTGTTCCCAAGATTAATATCCTTTATCAGTATTAAGAGAGGAGGAAAAAAAAACAAGTTAGTTTGCTTTGCTCTAATTTCTGTCTGAAGCTAGCTAGAAATTATTTAGTGGAACTTCTTTTTTTTTTTTTCCCATTGGACATGCCAGTTTCTCAAAGCTAGAGCTTTTATGTGAGATCTACTACTTTTCTTAGGAAAAGTTCAGGTGCAGGTTGAGGAGGTCTTAGCCTATCTTAAAACCTGACAATCCAGAAAACTCTACTAACTGGAACATCCATTTAAGATCTTTTGGATTTGCAGCAAGTATATGAACCAGAATCTGCCATGCTGCCTGCCAGTGCATGAAATATACTGACCTGCAAGCTTTCATGCTTTTCAGAACAAGATGAGAAAGATCCCATTTTTATTGAAACACAAATAACAACAACAACAAAAAAACCTGTTTATTAAGACTACTCTTGAGACTACTCTTGAGCTACCACTAGCTTCTTCATTTGATAGGCACTTTCCACCAAAGTGTGCCACCAAATCTTTGCTCCGTAAGGGGCTGGTAAATAAATGACCATTTAACCCAACAAGAAGTTGTACAATAAACACTGACTGAAAGATTTTATGGCTACTCAGCCTCAGCTTGACTGGAGATGAGGAGAGTAGTAGTTTAGAGTCAACTTTCTTCCCTCCCCCATTCAATCTGCAAGAAAGACAGAATTTCACGCGCAATAAACCCAAGGAAATGTATGCTGCACAGACACAGGATGTGTTAGAAGTGGAGGATGGAGACCTGGTTGCCTCAGGCTCTCCTGTCTCAACCCACTATGTGAATGCCTGTGTGATTGCTTTAAATAACTGTAGTAACAAATATTCAGCCTTCTCTTGCAATAATTATCCGATAGCCTCCTGAAGAATACACTACATTATGCAGAGTAGTGTCCATGAGTAACCTTGCTGTCTGTGCGTTACTGCTACCTGCGAGATCCCTGAGCTGTGAGCTGTGAGGAGCCCTAGTGCCCTCTGAAGTGCTCTACAGTTTTAAAATTCTTTCTCTGTGAATATGTCATTTTCTTCACTTGGTTTTGTCTCTTGTGGACCGAAATGAGAAGATGGCACGACATGCTTCCCAGACATATGTATGCATCACTAACTTCTTGAAATAACAAGTACACTGCATGTCTGCACAGGGGCAAAGCATGGCTCTTAAAATGCACATGCATATTTTATAGCCTCATTATAGTAGACTGGCTTTATTTTTCTCTTTTAAAGTCTTGTATTTTTAGCAAGGTATTTTCCCATTGTGACAGTCAATCCAACAAAATTATGATAATTGGATTTATCAACATATCATTTGTTGCCCTCTGGGTAAAATTCACATGCTGTCTAATGAACTGATGAGATCTGAATGAATCACGTATTTCTTACACATCAGATAATCAAATATTTTCCAGGGGTATAACTATATATGGTTTTAATTATTTTGCTTAATTTTAATTGAAATGTGAGTTTAGAGAAGAGCTTAGGAAGAGAAAGATAATAATTTCATATATGATTACATTTAAAAATACACTCACAAGTATGAGAAAAGCAGTCTTCTTAAGCTCTAAGAAAATTAACAATGGATTTTATGAACAGAGGAAAAGATTTTCCTGGGTAATTTGTATCTGCATGTGCCGTCATATGAATGGCACAACTTTGTGTGCCTTAAATCATATGTTAAGGTAGAGCTCACAAGTCTTAGCTTGCTACCAAGAAATTTACTTTCTAAACCACATTTTCTCAATTGCAGCATAGTGGTAATGCCTCGTCTGCTTTCTCAGGCACAGAGACTCACTATATTTAGAGGCTTGCTGGGTACTCAATGGTGGGATCTTAAAACACACAGGGAGGAGTAACTCCACTGCACCTACCTGTGAGGGAAGCAACACATCAGATGAGGCAAAGCAGAGTTTCCTTGACAACCTGAGAACCAGCAATTTTCTAACCAAAGTGAAAAGTGTATGAAAACAAGCCTATTATGATAGAAGCTGATCACAATAATGGCTCACTAATCTATGTAGTAAATATCAGTGTGCTGACAACACCAAAAATGAAAATTGTGGACTAGGCACCAAAAAGGATTGTCTCCACAGATACCATATTTTTTGTCCTTTGTCCCGTAAAATTCTACAAAACCTATAAAACTTTCACAGAGCAAGCAACCAGCAACACTGTACGTGGTCTGAATGTCAACCAGCTGGCCAGTATGAAGATGCAGACTGGAATGGAGTACTGTATGAAGGCTGAGTTTTGCCTACGTTTTTCTGAACTGACAGACTAATCTGGACTTACTTCCTAAGTCCTGTATGATAACAAATACAATGTTCATGTGATAACTGGTGAAAGATGATGGTAGAAGAGGGTCAATAACTGTTTTTGTAATTAACAGTTCCTCTTCCAAAATATTAGACAGTGAGGATGATGTAGTAGATGATGTAGATGATGTAGAAGTGGATGACTTCTAATAGGCTTTCTGAGTATAAGCTTTCCAAGTATAGGATTTTATCACAAAGCAAGCCAGAAAATGATATCAGGAAAACAGAAGTAAGAGAAATGTTGACACTGACAAGATTTTAGCAAAATGCTTTTAAGATAGCTCCAGTTTGGAGTTCTTTCTCTGGACAAGTTCTCTGAACTTCTTCTGTTCACTACAGGGTCAATAGGTTTAGTTTCCCTTCTCACACTTCTCCAAATTTCTGTCAAGACTTTATTTTTATATGTCAGGAATCTGACTGTAACAGTCAAAAATGTCTTCCATGAAAAGTTGATAGCAGGGCTGACTGCTAGAGGCAAGACAGCTGCCTGGCTGCAGGGAGCTACATAGAGACTCAAGGACATATGAAATGATAAATCAAAAGTTTAGTCACAAAGCTGCCTCTAACTGAATTTGCTTTTTCAGAGATACACAGAGTCCTAGTTGAGATACTGCTTCCTATTGTTCCTCTAGCTCTGCCAAGCTGCAAAAGAGGGAATCCATAGAGCTGTCTGGGACAAATTCTGCACCTACAGATATGTATATCTGATTCATACTGAGGTCAGCTTTTTCTGAGTCTTAAAAGTAGCTGGTGAATCTTATGTACCCTGCATTGAATCATCTCATAAAAAATGAATGAACAAAATCATCATCCAGGAACATTAAAATCAGTTCTTGAAGAGTATCGAGACAAGTAGAAGTCCAGCTTGCCAGCAAGTAATTGAATGAGAAAGCTTTGAATTTTTTTCACAGATATCAGCATATATCAACAAGACAAACATTTTGCAAATCTAAGTGCCATTTTTTGGTACTAAAAGACTTTGCATAAAATATATTTTTTTTCTGTTTTACTAAATAAACACAGTGTTGCTCAGTCTTAAACACTCCAAGTACTAAAAATTTGAAAGGAAATATGAATGCTTGTGTGATGGAATGTAGTTGCTGAGTGATGTCTGTGGGGAATGCTTAATGTTGATAAATAACTAAGGAATTTTTCTGTCAACATTTTGCATAAATGTCAATCAGAAAACTTGTAGGATGAATGTGTTGCTCATTTGGGTACTAGGTTTAAGGAGGAAGAACAGAGAAGCAGAGAACTTATCTCAGAGTAACACATGTTTTTGGATGTGGGTATTCTCTGCTGGATCTTCTGATTGTTCCCTGGAAGAATTTGCAGAATACAGATAAAAAACAGACAAACTCATGTCTTTAGGAAGTTAGCACAGTCATATGAATGTACTCCATGGCTATAATATTATACTTCTAATAGTACTTTATAGCATGTTTATTGTCAGACTAGTTATGTTTTCAGACTCTGAAAAAGAGAATGTCATTCCATGGGTGAGAGATGTAAGGATGACAAAGCTAGACAGCAATGCAGTAATAGTCTCTTTTGAAGTTCACACTTACTCAGAAAATTAACAAAATCTATGGAGCAATTTGAAACTCTGTAACACCTCCACCTAACTAAAACTACACTAGACTGCCCAGGACCATGTCTGATCAGGTTTGGAATATCTTCAAGGATGGAATATCTCTGGCCTCTCCAGGTAACATATTCCAATGTTCAACCACCTTTACATTAAAGGAGGATTTTCTTAAGTTCAAGTGGTATTTCCTGTGTTTCAGTTTGTGCCCATTGACTCTTGTCCTCTCATTGACCACCACTGAAGTGAGGTTGACTCAATCTTCTTTACAGCCACCCATCAAATACTTATTGGCAAGTTCAGACAAAGGGGAAACCACAACACAGACCTACACAATAGACATCTCCGTGCTGCAGAGCCACTTCCTGCAGAACAGTTTGCTAATGGGCACTTGTTAGCCATGGAGTGCTGGCATTGACCTACTGCTTTGGTAAGTTGTGAACTGGCAGTGTTATGACTGGGTATAAAACAGAGTAAACTGCACACATGAGGTGTGGACTTGGACTCATGGTCAGCTGGCCTGCAGATCTGAGGATTCCCCTCTCAGTGGGATATCCCTGATGTCAACAGCAGCATGCTGAATAGAAAGCAGAGAAATGGTCAATAAAAGGCAAACGCCAGATTGTACCACACACCCATGGTTCAGCTATAAAGCTTTGATATGTATATATGTTTTCAGTTCTGTTATACTCTAGTTTTGCTATACTTGTTGTTTTGTTATTATTATGCTTGTCTAATGATCTCTCAAGTTCAGAGCAAGTAACCCTGGAATGTTAAAGAATCCCAGATGCCCCTCTATTGGCTCACTGAATACTTTTTCATCCAGGATCATATCCCATGACCGTCTTCCAACCTGGTCCCTGAACAGACCAAAGCCTGCTACCTGAGTGCCACGACTGTGATCCTGTTTTCCTGGTTTTTTTTTTTTGGTTTTTTTTTTTTTTTTTTTTGCTGTATATTCTCCTCACAAGATTTTGAACTCCATCATCTCATGGCCATGGCAGCCAAGGCTTCTCCCAACTTTCATAAATCCTATTTAAAGGTATCAGGGTGCTCCAAAAAACTCACTCGTCCCTTGTGCCCTGCAGTGTTGTCCCTCCAGCATATAACAGAGTGGCTAAAGTTTCCTATGAAGACCAGCACCTGGAAATGTGTTCCTCCTTCCAGAAATTTAAGATCACAGCAGATGCCACACATACTAATTTCTTTCAAGGAAATTTTTATACTGGAGTCAAGCCTTCAGAAATATATTTCTGTTAAATGTAGAGCTATGAAATGATTGATAAAACTCAGAATGGGGACCTGGACACTGTCAATACAGAAAAACAACAACAACAAAAATGGTCAGTTGCTTTTCCCAGACCTTCTACCAATGTTTGATTTTTGACCCAAACTTTAGTAATTCTGCAAACTCTAAATCACCAGCATTTCTTTGATTTTCATGTAACTTTTGAATGTGATAGAACTATCATATCTACTGAAAGCTTTTGTTTCCATACTCATTGACCAATGGAAAACCTTGAATGAGATGGACAGTATTCAATATTACTAATATAATTACTCCTTGTGCTGTCATCACAAGTTTTCCCCAAATATATATAAAAAGTAAAAATCTGGACAAACATGTATGCTTCAGTGCTGTATGCTCATTTCAGTTTGGGAAATAGTTTACAGAATAATCTGATATTATAGGTAATACAGAAAAATAGAGATTTAGTCAATTACAGTGGCAAAGACAACAGTTCTTTAGGGTCAGATGCAAATGAAAATTCTGTCTGGCTTCAATACCATGAAAGTAATATAATATGTCTAGAAGGATTTAGAAGGACTAAGCATTTACTGAGACTGAGGAGTTACTGATGTACTTTTTAAGAGCAGGTAAGAATGCTCTTCTTATACTGTATGTTTTAACATCTCTGTAATTTTAAGTGTTTCAGATAAGCTCTAAGCCTGAACAGCTTGAAAACACTTTATTTACTGTGTTCTCTACTTAACTGGGTTAGCATACTCAGTACTTTCTATACTGCTGTGTCTCCTGAAACTCAAACAAACATCAAAGATGTTTCCACAAGAAACCTGTGGAAGAGAGACTTCCACTTCTTTTTAACTAATTTTACTTCGAGGTTTGTTGCTTGTTTCATGTGTTTAATTACTGGACCCTTCACTTAAAGCCAAAAAACTTCATTAAGAAATGACAAAATATGTCTTTATGGAATATAATTTCTATTATTAAACAAATATGATTTTATATCTGTGGCAGATTTATTGTACATATATATACTGTACTATTATAGGTCATATACTCTTTCTCTCTGCTACTTATTCTCTATGTATATATCACTTTCTGTAAGATTCATTTTATATCCATTCTCCGGTATATCTGATTAAGAATTCAAATTATCTCAGAGTAATATTTCAGGGGAAAGAGTTTATAAAAGGAGGAAAGAATTTTAATTTATTTTGAGCATTATACCTAATGCTTAAACATCTCAGTTAAGATATCTTACTTGTAAATGGGCCACTGTTTCTATTTTATTTGCTTATCTTCTGTTATGAAAACAATGTAATCAATGTTTTTTTCCTCTTCTAATATTCCTCCCAACACACGGTATATTATACCATTTTTTTCTTTAGTTTATATCTATTTTGATTTGAGGAAAAGTAATACCAGCTATAAGTTAAAATAAAAGTTTATATTCTTAAGCTTTTAAATATTGTTACTCCATTTGAAATATTAAATATCAAGAATCAAAAAACATAACTGTTATAGCATATATATATATAGCATGTTAACAAAAATAACGATGATGAATTATTGCATTTGGAGTATACTGATTTTCTTACTTTAAAGTATACATATCTTGTTACTTAACCTTGCAGTGACCTAGAAAATCCGTATGGTCATTCTAAACTAGATTAAACTGAAAAATGTCTACTATGGGCAAAAACTTTTAAAAGTATGCAAATGAAATTCTAAATTAGAGTAATTCCTTTTTTTTCTCTCCAAAGTCTGAGCTTCTTGCAGAGAAAAAAAGAATTCTGTTCAGAATTGGAGCCACTTTTTATTATTTTCTCTTTGCTGATTTGTTCTAAGCACATTTCTTTTCATAAAACTCTGACTACTAACTAAGAATTTTCTCCATTTTCTGTTGAAATCAGTTGGAAAATGGCTTTGATTTCAGTATTACAATACAGCACTTGAGCTATGTCTACCAGCTCTTTCAGAAGTTGTCCCTGTGAAGTGTCCTAGGCTGAACTGCCCCAGCTGCTTCCCCACTTCAAATCATTAGAGCATTAGTGGAACACTTTAGTTGCATTTGCAGTTCAGCAAAAAAGAGGTTTCTTTTTGATTACAGCCATGAATTTCACTGCACGCCTTATATTGCCCTAAACACTGACTCTATGTGGGTCTTGCCTGCACATGTGTGGTCTTGCAGGGAAAGTATTTTCTGAGGTGAAAGAAGCCTCTTTGAAATCTTTCTTTGAAATAAAATAATAAAATAAAATAAAATAAAATAAAATAAAATAAAATAAAATAAAATAAAATAAAATAAAACAAAATAAAACAAAATAAAACAAAATAAAACAAAATAAAGATTTCAAATATTCATTTTGCTAATCCTTGTTGTCTTCAGTCAATTCAACAGAGAATTCTTAGTTTTATGGGCTGTGCAATATCTTCCATGACAGTCCCAGGGCTAAACTTAGCTTTCCTCTACATTTGGGAAGCAAGAATTGGAACAACCCTTCAGATATTTTCAAAAGTGGTTGTTGGTTTGGGATTTTTTTTTTTTGATAAGGCTTTTGGGGCTTTCCTAGAAGAAACTCTGATAATGCCTGCCATCACAGCAGGTGAGACTTCAACCCTCATTCAGGCTGTCTATGGGGGCAACAGTAGGGACTGCAGCTGGATATATGAGTTTGTCTACAACTCAGGACAGTTTCAAGTGTGTTCTGCAAGGACCAGCATAGACAGACTGACAGTATTTGAACTAGAAATGGATTAAATCTGAAGAGACAGTAAACAGCAGAGAGAGGTCTGTGGACTGTAGGGACCACAAGCAAATTAGCAACCTTAGTATTCTCTGAGCTTTTCCAAAAGCTGTCTGAAGCTCATCTCCTTTTAGCTGCCAAAAACAAATTCATGACTTTTTCAGTTCTTCTAATAAGTACTACCTGGCTAGGATGACTAGACTACTGGCAAATCAAAGGACTATCAGGAGAGAGAGAACTGTTGTCTTGTAGTCCACAGTATTCATGTTTCCTAGCAGCCTGCTGCTGAAGCTTGACGATCTGGATGGGGCAACAGTGGGAAGAGGTGCTAAGAGTGATCAGACAGAGCATTTCCATGTGTTTCAGATGTGAGGCATCAAGCACTAATACTGCTTTTGCTACTCAAGACAGCGAGGAAGCATTCAATTTGAACAGTCCAAATATACATTATGCTGACAGGATAGATGTTGCTGACAGTCATAGAACTACGCATAAGTAAATATTGGGATTTTTAGATCTTGTTTCTGGAAAAGGAATGAGTAATGGCCCCGGAAGTTGCATTTAAACTGCTTCAAGAATGGGAGTGTTCGTTAGCTCAGCCGTAGACTTGATATTTGTCTACCTACAGATGGCTGCCAAGTTACACACTTTATGAACATGAAGCGGAAAGAAAGACTTTATGACTTTCTTTTTTTGTTTACTCTCGTGGCACCTTGGAATCCCATCCATCCTAGTTCTGCCCTGAAGACATTTTTCCCATGCATTTAATAAATTAAGTTTTTTATATATTTTCAATACCTTTAAATTCCCTCGTTGGAAAAAAAAAAAAAAAGATTGAATTTTGAGATCTAGTTCCGTTCAAGTCTCCTGGGATATTCAGCCCTTGAATTCATATTGAACAAATATCAGTTCACAAGATCATCTGAGCAACTGTGAATGCACTATACTTTTTTTTTTTTTTTTCAATTATCTTATAGGCCTATCAGTTATCATTTTTGGTGCATTTTCATTATTTTTCAGGTGCTATAGCATCGGTCCACCTATTTACATATGAGAAATATTCTGTACTCACTGATAACAGTGTACCCTTAGGACATATTTGGATATCAAAGTAAATACCTGAAGCATGCTTGGTTGCTTTTGGTGAGCACTGATTTTTAAAGACTATGATATTATTTAATTTAATTATGCTAATAGAGTGTCCTATGATCAATACAGGGATGCTTTGAAACATTGATTCTTTTTTTTCATAAATATGCAGATTTTTCAGTTTTATAGTAGTAATGATCATGGTAGAATGCAGATTTTTGTATGGTACAAAGGGAGTAAAATAATTTCATCAGACAAAGCAGTGATATCACAGAATCATATTAATTCATACTTGAAAATGTAACATCATATAATGTTATAGCTAGTTTGTGCTATGAATATAGGACTTTGAGACCATAGTTTCTGAAACACACAACTGATTGCTAACTCAGCAATAGGTTAATTAGGAATTAGTTTGTTTTTGTGACTAGGAACCCACCTGCAAAACTGTGGTGACAATTTAAGGGAGGTGACCTTCATTAAATGTGGTACAACTGCCTGTATAGGAGACAGTGAAGGGTTTAATGCCAACTGAAGTGTTTAGATGTAACTAATCAGCCTACAGAGCACCAGACCTATTAAAAAACAAGCAACTGAAATCCATTAGAAAATAAAAAGTGTATGAGGCATGAGGTGGAAGATGACTGAAAGAGATGTTTATATGAGGCCTTGGTAACTGTGTATGCTTGGATGGAATTACCTACAGTAGGGGAGGAGAGGAGAGACTTTGTGCATAAAATGTCAAAGGAAATAAAGGCAAGTAGGACTTTGGTTCTACAGAGAGACTCAGCCAGTCTGTGAAGTGAATGAGAAGGCTTGGTCTGGTGTTGCTTAATGCCTAAACTGCAGAACTTTCACCAGACTTTAAAATGGGATGGATAAGAAGGGATGGGTGGACACTGCCACATGCTCTAGGTGTCCCTGCAGGACCAGGGGCATTGGACTAAATGATCTCTAGAGGCCCTTCCAACCTCGAATATGCTGTGATTCTGTGATATTTGGTGAGCAGATGGAAGAAAGTCTTGCTGAAAGAAAACTGAGGTAATATCAAATTCTGAAAATGGACTGCAAATGGGAGTACAAGAGCATGGCTGTGAAGCCTTCAAGTATGGAAGCTAATGGCTGTTGCTTGATGGCTCTAACCCATTACTTTGATGTCCTGCGTCCACACAGAGAAAAGCAGATGCCAAGAAATACCTTTAAGCCCTTAATCTCATCAGCAGAACCCACCTTTGAAATCTGGGCACTTGCCACTTTTTTTCCTCATAGTGTCCATTGGTGATTAGCCCTCTTTTACTGTCACAGGCTGTCTTCTTCCTCTTCTTCTCCCAGTTTCTTAAGCATTTTCTTTCCCAAAGATTTCTATTTTTTATTTTTTTTTTTACATTTTGTTAATCTTTCTGTCTTTTACTTGAATTCTGATCAATTCTATAAGAACAATATATGCCCTCCCCTTCTCTCCCATTCCCTTCCCTCCCTCAGAGCACTATAAATATTCAGGTCATAATAAGCGTTTCACAATATCTACACGGCAGACTTCTCATAACCCTAGATATTTTGTTATTTGGTTGTTTCATCCCTGATTTTGGTTTCATTCTTTGTGGTTGTTGTTTTAATTTTTGTCTTTGCTTTTGTCTGGTAAGATGAATTTTGCTTATATATTCATAGAGTATTTGACCTAAAATACAACTAGTCAAGATGTAAATCCCACACAAGATATATTAATTTTTTTTTTTTTTTTAGTTTTGTAATTTTGAAGGGAAGTAGTAGAGGAGGGCTTGAATAAAGAAGAAAAAAACTTTTGAACTCTTTTATCTGATATTGAAACCATTCTTGTCTTCATCAAAACAAAACTTCCTTATTTTGAGAATGATGTAATGATTTCATTAGATGGTTTCACACAAGCAATGTTAAAAGACAACCTAAAGCTAGGAAATGATTCCCCTATTGCCTATTTAACTCTAATGAGTAATGGTATCAGAAATTCATAGAGGCAGAACTGACACACAATGTAACTATTGTATGCATGTTTTGTGAAATGGAACAGAGCATGATCAGAGATTTCAATAGTAGGACCCTGATTTTATCATCGATTCCAAAGCTAGGAAATATCTTTTTCTTTTTTTTCATGTACTCAGATTTGAATGCTTGACAAAAACTGGAAGATTTTTTTGGATTAATTATTGTTTTAATTGATCCTCCTTTTTGGAGGAAAAAGCTTCAAGCTGTTTTCTTTTTTTTTTAATGTGTGGTTGAGATGTTCATACATCAACTGTTCCAATTTTTAATTATTCTCACTGTTATATTCTTTTTTAATTATGTTTTTCTAGTCTAAGCTTGTGTAGCTTCAATTATTAGGCTTAGGAATTTTGTATATATAGTTTTATCTGATAAAGAACTCTCTAATAAAATTCACTTCCCCATTAAATATTTTTACATTGTTATCAGCTCACCTTGTAAACTTCTCTTAGATAAACTTAAGCTCCTTCATCATTTTTCAATATAGAAAGAATTCTTAAGACTCCTTTCCTCCCCACTTTTTCCTTGCAAACCTCCTCACTTTTCCTCAGTACTTTAGCCATCGGTATTAATATTTAAGCTCTCAAATAAGTGACTTCTCAATATCTCTCAGAGGTCAATAGAAGGTTTGGAGACTTGGCTCCTTTTCAGATCAGGTCAGGCATTGTGTCTAAATTCAGGTTTACAAATTCAATCTAATTCATCCATTTTGGAGAGTTATGTATTATACTTGCAGAGAGCTAGATTCTCTTGTGATTTCTTCTGATTTGCATAGGACCATTAAGATTAGATCAATGGCAAAAGAGTTAGCTTTTTTTATAATCCCATTATAATGTTAATATTTAATTTGTGCAAACCCTTATCTTTGATTCACTGGTCTTGTTGCATTACTTTCAGGATTTTTAACTAGGAAAGTACCGTTCCCAAATTACTTCTACAAAGTAGAGGGGAAATGGGTATTAAATGCTCTTTTTACCCCAAGGTTGCCATTTCACATCAAGATCATGCAAAGTGCAGCATTCCAGTTCTACCCCTAGTGCGTCCTCTGTGTCAGCTTTGTTGATTTTACTGCTTCATTGAGCAAAAATAAATACATAACTTTCAAGCACTAAATGCAATAGCCTAGGCCAAGTTTATTCTCCTTTGTGTCATTTGCTATTCACAAGTGAATTTTTGTATCATCGAGTTAATCTTGAAAAATAAAAACAACAAATGTGTCGTAGCTTTTGGCATGGACAGCTCCTAAAATTTTTACAAGAAAATGATTTTTTTTTCATTCAAGTCTCTAACGAATGATATTAGAAATAGGAAGATTAAAGATCAAGTTTTGGAAAGTGTTTGACATTTACCATGGAGTTAGGTATTTTCAAAAGGTGTTTATTTAGCTAAATAGAAGTATTTAGCACTCCTGATTGTGGTGTAATCATTAATGAGCATTACCAAATACAAATTACGATATTCAAAATCTTATTCTAAATATCTACTGGACTTGTTAGTGTAAGTAAAGAGATAGATAGAGAGACAGAGAGAGAAATGAGGTACCAATATAGCAACATAATCAAGAACTAATTACAGAGCAATTGCAGCAGCTCACTAATAGATTATGGAGGGATGAATATTAATGATCTCTTATACATTGCAAAAATTGTTTGTAGGCAATACTACTCACTGAGCAAGATACTGATGTAGGCAGGGCAAATGGCCCCAGGACAATTTTTGTATATCCAGCAGAGATATATGGCTGGATATACCATGTTGCGGTTAAATGGCTTTGTTACGTTTACCCCAGATGGCAAAACAGTGCCCCGGAGGCTGTTAGCAGTCAGCAAAATTGAAGGTCGTTTCCAGGCCACCATGGTTTAGACTAGGGAGGTCCCTGGAATAAGGAACACAAAAGTGACACGCATCCATTTCCACCCTAGATCCTCCTACTCTGCATCCAAGAGAGACTGGTGTTCCTCAGAGATGAAAACCATGCCCTGAAGTCTCCAAGCATAAGGGATGGCAATTCATACTCCTACCCAGTTGTAGCTGAAGAACTCAGCCACTGAATGCTGTGCAGAAGAGGCATCCTTTCAGAAATTCCTTTGAGTCTTTCCTCTCTAGTGGCGGCTTTCTCCTCACACTGATATTCGTAGACATATCCCCTCCTTTTAATGAATTCAGGTATTAAATCCCCTTTGTAAATGCCTTAAGCATAAAAGGAGAAATAAAACCACATTTAGGAATGTAAGTCTTATTCAGGCATGATGCAGCTTTCTTATCCTAAGTCTGCCAGTATTTAGCTGGTTCATTCCTATTGCTAATGGTTATTTTACCAAATAGTTAGAAGAATAGTCAGTGGATAGATAAAAAAAAAAAAATCATTGACACCTTACAGGGCCATCATAAGTCTACTTAAGTAATGAACAGAGTAGACAGTGTCTGATTTACTGTAGGTAAATGGCTAAAAATCTGATTTTCTGATTTACTGTAGGTACAATGCTGTTAAGTAACCAGACTTTTACAATTAGCAATTGATTAGCCGACAAATATGCGGTTAAGTGAAACAGATGACTGTGGTAAGCATAAGTTGTGTAAGTCCTTCTTTTTTCTCCATTTCAGTTTACATCAAAACTAACTGGATATTTTCCTGTGTCTAGAACATGCCCCCTCATTTTGGAAATGATCAGAAAAGTACCACGTCACGTGAAGACAAAGAGGGAAGTATCACCACCCTTATCATACAGCTTTTTTTGCTGTATCCAGCTTCATAGACAATAAAATTGAAGGTGAAAGGCTGTATATTTTAGTAACTTTCTATCCAACAATTTGAGACCATTTAGGCTGGTGCCTAAAAAATTAAATTAGCACATGTAACAATCCTATCATCTGTCCCTCCTTTGCTATAGTCGGTGGATAAACTTCTGCTGGAGAAGCAGGCTCAAGTCCTTAATTTTATCCATTATAAGCAGTACATCAATCCGTGTTTATTAAATTTTCTGTAAAAAAGAAAAGAAAAGGCAAGGGAAGAAAACCGTTTAAATTGAAATTTGCTGCTCCTAGACTCTGAAATGTACCTAAACTGTTGGTGAGATCATGCAAATAACTCACAACAAGTAGTTGCGATGAAGTAAAACTGACAACCTCAGTATTTCAAAGGGAAAAAAAGTAGTAGTGAATTTAATCACATCTAAAGTTTTTAACATAATATTTGTGTGAGTTATCTGATCCATGTTGCTCTGTTAGTATTATTCGATACTAGACTAGTTATATATTAGCTTACTTTTTCTATAAGAAAGCAGTTTAGTAATGTCTGATTTTGTGAAACTGTTGTTGTGCTGGTTGGATGAGTCCTTCCAGGAAACCTTTTCCCACTGAGTCAACTAGTAACTTTATTACACTGCATTAATAGGTCAGATTGGCTTCTCCAGTTTTATTCTTTTCCTCTATGGAAGTAGCAAGTGTGGGAGGAGATGAAAAAAAAATCCTTAGAAGAATAATAGGAGGAGGAAATTACTGCATTAGATTACTCACATGCATGTCTTCTCTTATTCTTCGAATAGTCTCTAGTAACCAAGGGTCCTAGTCCACACTGTGAAATAGCAGCATGCAGCATTTACATATTTTTTGTGAAACTTGGTTTTGTAGAAAAGAAAGAAAGAAAGTAAACGTTCCTTGTGTCTCTTTCACTGAGTTGTAACTCAAAACTCAAAAGCTGTTGCAAGTATTATGCTGAAATATTTGTTCAAGATTTCTTCCTAGACTTGTTAAAATATATTCTAGATATGAATTTCTTCAGCCCCTTTTAAGAAACTGTAAGTATGAATTTTTAGTGGAAGTGGTTATACAAGTCTCTTATTTTGGGGTTGATTTTAATAGGAAGATGTTTCTCTGGAATGAACAAAGCAATAAAAGCAAGGAAAGTATTTCAATATGTCTTGATATTTAAATTGTATGATTTATAAGAATCATTCTGTTCTGCAAAAGGTAAGGATATGTCTTTATGGTCTCTACAATAATTATTAGCTTCTCATGCATTTCTAAAATCATTCCATAACGTTTATAGTTGTGTTTTCTGTGGTTTAGAGGAAAATTTTGATCAACAAATAACCAAGCAACTGATCTAGAAAACCTACCTTCCATTATTCTCCTCCTCAGTCTACTCAAACTCTTCTCTAGGTCAATCTGTGTCCTTAGGCAAGTGACCAACAACTCTATATATGTCTTTTTCAAGTAAATATAAACTTTCTGATTGAATTTCATTAGAAAGTGGATCAGATGTTGAAATCATGTTGCTCTGCTAGCTCATGCTGTCTGAGGAACTGACTTTAATCCCTTTCTGCCTCAGTTTCTCTGAAAATGAAAGCCTTCTTTTCACACACCAGTTAAGTTTGTGAAGTGACAACAGTGTATTTATCCAGCACATCGTTTACAGCACCCAACTGCCTAAAATTGAGGAAATGAAATGTTAAGGATGTCATAAATCTTCATATTCACAAAGAATCTGAACCAATTCTTACTGAAGTCCACATGAGTCTTCCACTCACTTAAGGCAGAGCTGGACTGGGTCCATAATAAACAAGAATTTGGCCAAATATACCACCTAGGGATGCCGATCTGTGCATATGAGTTGTGTAATATGGCAGAGGCAATAGCAAGAGGGCATTGTGTTATAGGTATTTTGTGCAAATGCAAAACCTACAGGGAGCTCAGGAAAAACTGGTGTATTCAAAAAGTACTGTCCTCAAGTTTGGGTTTCAGCTATCTTTTTCTTTCATTTATAGCTTTGCCCCTATTAGTCCATCAGACAATCTGAAATAGAGGAGAAAAAATTTGGCACTCTTTTCTTCTTACTCCCTCAGGTTCTTTGCTGTAAAAGGTAAGAATGATCTTTCATTTTTCTCCCTCTGTTCAATCTATGCACTTCCTTTCCCTTCTAAGAAATAACACATTTATTTTCAAACATTTAAATGAGTACACAACTACACTACCAAAAAAAAAAAAAAAAAAAAAAGTATCACAAAGGAGTTCATCTTCCCCAGTTTTAGAGGACTAAATTCATGTATTAAGTCTTTGCAACTGTGATATACTAGCTGTTCATGCACCTTTCTACTTCAACTTGAGAACTACAGCAGTAATGAAGCATGTGTAACTTGCAAGCACAGACTAATTTTCAACAACCAAATGAGTTCTTACTAGCTAATCTTAAACAATCTGAATCTGAAACAAAGGAAATTCCACTTGAATACAAGAAAACACTTTATTGTGACAGTGGTTTAATATTGGAATAGGTTACCCAGAGAGGTTGTGAAGTCTCCGTTCTTGGAGATATTCAAATCCTGATCAGACAGAGTCAGAGAATCAGAGAATCACAGAATGGTTGAGGCTGGAAGGAGCTCCTAGAGATCATCTAGTCCAACCCCCTGCTCGAGCAGGGACACCTAGATAGAGCACATGGCACAGGGTCACATGCAGGCAGGTTTGGAAGATCTCCAAAGGAGACTCCACAATCTCTCTGGGCAGCCTGTTCCAGAGCTTTGTCACCCTCACAGTGACGAAGTTCTTCCTCACGTGGAGTTGAAACTTCCCGTGGCTGAATTTGTACTCATTATCCCGTGTCCTCTCGTTGTCCACCACTGAGAAGAGCGTGGCCCTTCCTTCCTACATTCTCCCCTCAGATATTTGTGCATGTTGATAAGATCCCCTGTCAATCTTCCCTTCTCTAGACTATGCAGGCCTAGCTTGCCTGATCTTTCCTCTTTAGATAGATGCATGAGTCCTTTAAACATCTTTGTCTCTCTGCACTGGACCCTGTCTAGAAGTTCCACATCGCTCTTGTCCTGGGGAGCCCAGAGTTCACAGTATTCCAGGTGTTGGTCTGGGGCAACCTGCTCTGGATCACCCTGCTTGAGTAGAGGAATTTGGACTCAACTATTCTGTTATTCTGTGAAGTACAAATATGCAAACAGGACCCAATTTCATAATTAAATATTTGCTCTATATTTGTAGACTGTGTTAACAATGGCACAAAGCTCTTGAAGGAAAAGAATCAATGAGAAAATCATCTATAGAAGAATATTTAAAAGTACAGCTGGTCCAAATCTGTGGACCTGTCAAAAAGTCTGTTAAAAAAACTTTTATCAAACATTGACAAAAATAATCCACCATGACTCAAATTACACATAACTATAGACTATTCTCCTTTACTATAATCTCAAGAAATTTGTTGGAAAACAAATTCATGTTGTCAAACTGGTTTTTTTTTCTTCTTTGAAGTGTGTTACTCAAGTCAGTGTTTTAGTAGACTTTTAGTTTTCGTGATTTCTCTTGGAGGAAAATCAAATACTTAGGAAATACTTAGGAAGGAAAATTTCAAAATAAGATATTCTCCAGAAATGTTTGCATAACAGCACTGTCAAGTAATAACATAACTGGCATCTTAAAAAAAAATCCATTTGGTTATAGCTATTTAAATGGCAGAGGTGACACTTAAGTCTGTGATCTTCAAGACTGAAACAAACAGATACAGTAGAGTAATAAATACTAATCACCTTGGTATGATAAAGAATTTTTATCTTTCTCTTGCAAATGATAAAGATCATACATAGAGCCTATAGTACAGCAAATACAGTTGATTCTTCAACAAATAAAGTAAGTTTAGTTCCCAGCACTATTTGTTATCTGATTATAAATCTAACAATTGAAAAACAAACAGGACAATCAATGCAACACACGTTTGTTATATTGCCCTTTTACTTGATTTCCAACATTTTTGCATTTTATATATTCAGTGTATGAGACCTGACTCAGTTCTAGAGCTTTGACTAGAGCTGGTTCTTCAGCTCCATATACAATACATAGCATATTGTACATTAAGCCTGGTTCTGTGTGTGCTGTATTTTCACCCAAGTGTAAACAGCTATCCTAAAACACTCAATGGAGCATACAGCTAGACCTCAGTGTATTTGATTGGCTTCCTTTTGCCATGAATTTTAATGGGAGAAAGTTGCATCTGTTCCTAACTGTTCCTCCCTGTCAGCCACAGCTGCATGCTGGAGCCCAGAAAGAGATGGGGAAGAAGTCAGTTCCCTCCTCTAATCAGGTATAGATCTCAGCTGGGACACAAGTTTGTAGAATTAATGGCAATGTTTCAGTTCTCTTGAGCTCAAGCTCAGACTTAGCATCCAGTGAAGAGTATCTGAGGTGGTTCTATTCCCCAGTGCTGTACCTCAGCTAAGAAGTCTCAGTGAAGGTAGAATGTTTCAGCACAGAGTTGGGTCTTTTAATGGGATTTTAGTAAGCGTGGAGCCCATAATCTGCAATCCAGACAAAACACCCTTACTGACGGGCTTATGTAAATACCTATGATGGTCTAGATGCGTGACAAAAATATGTGAGTATAATAGGTAAGATTCTTAGTTATATTTATATTTGTCTCTCATTTTTTTACAGTATAAGACCTAATTTGGCACATACTGTAATGAATTATACCTTTTTCTGCTTGTAAAGTCTTTTATGTATAAAGAAAGCACATGGAAAGCAGAGAGGAAAGTGGCCTGTTGAATTTGGGGAGAATGTTGTAGTGTATAACACTTTGGAGGACAGAATCATTTGAAAGGAAGAGACAGATTAGTCCTTTGATGAGAGTAAAGGAGCAAAGAATATGAGTTTTGAGGTAGAGAAATTTCTGAGGGTTGGTGTCATACAAACTGGCAAAAATAATAAGTGGGAAGTATATACTCACCACCTGAGTACAAAATGTTTTCACAGGAGCCCAGAGAGAACTTGAAATTTGTTCAAAAGCTGAAAAAAATGAAAGAGTTTCTGGAGTGAAGATATCTTCTAGACACATAAGTGCAAGGGAAATTGAGGATAAATCCTCTTATCTCTGTTTTGTCTTCTGAATTTTCTATATTCTAAGTTTGTTGTGTAAGCTATTCATATTAAGTCTGCTGTTGCAATTTTTGATATCCTTTACAGGAGAAAGGTTTAGGTATTCTCATCTTAAAGCAGCATCCTAAATTCATCTTGCTCAAATCCCATCACAGACGGATCAGAAAGAGGAGGTACATGCTTGCAAGCAGTCCTAAGCTTGAGGTCAGAAACCACCTAAGAATGGGCAAGTAAACTTTCATCACTCTGAAACCTCAGACTGAGAAAAAAAACATGTCTTAGCAAAAGGAGAACTAAGAACCTCTTAAATATAGAGATATTTTCTAGCTTTTTTTTTTTCTCTTTTTTGCAACCCCTTCCAATTTTAAAGAGTTAAGCTTTGTTACTTTTATTATGCTGTACTTCTACAGAAAGGTGTTTTTCCCTAATGCCTCCTCTGAACTCCCTAAGATTCAATATTTGAGTATTGCCTGTAGTTATATCAAAATATTGTTACACATTGCTATAGTTTGGATCCTTTCTCTTTGTAACTACCTTTAGTTGTAGGTAGTTGAGAGATGATCCCTAAACCTCCTCATTACTGCATGAGGGAAGCTGAGCTTCCACAAACTCCCCTTTTAGGGCATGTGGTTTAAAGCCACTTGCAGACTTTTTTTGTGTCTTCATCAGTCTGCTGACACCCTCCTTAATGGCTGGGTGGGAAACTGGAAACATCTCTTCACATGGAGTTTTACCGGCGCAGGTAGGAGGGGATTGAAACTTCCTGCAATTTGCTGACCATGTATCTGCTCACATAGCTGGTTTGCCTTGCTCATAGTGAGAGCTCAACCTTAGTTTAAAATATGCAGCTTGGAAACCACTTTAACTCCAGATCATTTTCAGCTGGCTCCTTTTTTTTTGCTAATCTCTTCCCAAATGTATACTAACTCATGGAGTTTACTCCCTCGTGGATGCAGAACCTTGAATATCCTGTTGAACTTCAGAAGGTTTCTGCAGGTCCAGTGCTTGGGTTTCTCAAGACATCCCCAGACTGAGACTCTCCCGGTTGTCACATTTGTTGCTGCTCCAAATTAAAAAAAAATAATAATGTATGTTCTGTGTCATCATCCATATACTTCATAAAAAGTTTTAAATATAAAAAAGTCTCCCAATATCAACACTCAAGTATACTGTTATCCATCTTTGTTCATATTATTTCACTAGACATAGATATACCAAAAATAATGTTATCAAACGTAATGTTTCTGAGGATCTCAGTTAAGTTTTTCTAGGCGTGTTGTTTTGTTTCGTTTCTCTAACTGTTAGTCGGGAATCACAAACTAATTTATTTTTCAAAATAAAATAACATTTCAATGATTGTTTGAATTCATCCTGTGGCCTGTTTCTAAAAACTAAATTCTGGATTAATTTCAAGTTTCTCTCTTGCTAATGGTGTACTGCACCAGCCGTTGTTCAAGGTATTTCAGTCGTATGTTATGTAAGTGATTATAAAGCACTTCAGGAATTTTTAGATGGGAATTACCATTTACTAGCTCTTCTTTTAGATAATTGATCTTGTTATCCATTACTGACCTTTGTTGCAGGTTCAGAATATAATAGGCTCTGGTACTTTTGTCTGATTTTATATGAACTTTCTATAGTCTAAATTTAGACTGTTTGCCTAGGCATTGGAAAGTTGCTTTTTTTTTCTTTTTCCCTTAACTATATCATGTCCATAGAATATATACATTATATATATATATATATGTGTGTGTGTGTGTGTATACACACACACAAGTGGTGCAATACTTTCAAATTGCCAGCTCTCATGCTATTTTTTATGCAGCGTGTTTCACATTTGATTTGGGCAAACTAATCTTACCCAAAACCTTAAGTGATTTTCTTTTCCCTAATTTTATGCAGTATTTTTTTCCATAAATGTTCTACAGTACTTAGTGTTAGATAAACAAAAGATTCCTTAATCTACAATGTAACTCTTAGATATAGTACAAATATAAAATAATTTTCAGATGGATTAGTGAGTTCTTCAGTCTCATTCATTCAGTTTCCTACTACTCTATATTTTCAGTGCAGAACTAATTTGTAATTCCAAGTGTTCAGAGTTCTGGAGGTACAATTAGTCTTGTGCTCTAATACTCAGGCAGTTTTCCCCTCTGTGATAAAATTATTATGTTTTTTGGATGATATACTATTGTATGATCATCTAACCCCTTTTAACTTAGACCTAGAACATGTTTACTGTGAGGCAAACCCTTTCTTCGGCTGTAAATTCAAATTTGCAATGAAGTTCCCTGGGACCAATAGTGTAGAAAATGGCACATGAGACTGCATATGGTCCAAACTTTTTCATTTCTACCATGGATGTGCAATTGTACTTAGAAGAATGAATGAAATATTATATTTTTTCCTTTTTTTCCTGTCTGGTGATCACAATGGGAAAATCTTCTGTTGCTTCATAAAGATATTTCACTTAACCTATTGCCTTGAGTAATATTCATCATCAAGCAAATATTTTCAACCATAAGGGATGACAATGTATTTACGCTGATCCATGTTTTATGTGTCCCCATAGTGGAAACTTTTGCATTGATATAAACTGTAATGTGAGATTAACAGACAGAAAGGGATTTGAGGTCCCCCTACTTGAGTTAAGCTCTGAAAATAAGAATTCCTGTAAAATTAATAAGGCTGTCTTCTATCTGCTCTGCAGAGCAAAACAGTGTACTTTCAATAACTTTACCATCTGTTAGCATGTGGCTTTGACTTTTGAAGGATTATTTACATCTAGAGGACATGACTTCTTTCTTGAGTGTACAAGAGGATTTAGTGATTAAAAAGTAGGTATGTGATTTTTACATATAACTGAGAAGTAATTTTTTGCAAGGATATTTCCAGTACTTCTAGATTCCTTAACTCCTATTTCTGTGAGAAACCAAAAAACAAATAAACAAAAATTTGTTTGCTGTATATAATTATGATTATGGAGCTTTAGATTTTCAAAATATAAAGGAAGAGGATGACTGTGAATCACACAATAGCTCACCATCGGTGCATTACAATGCCTTGTAATTTCAAGGTCCTTCTTGAAGTAACATTCTACTATTAGGACTCACAAGGGAAGAACAGAGCCACTGAAAAAAATGGTAAGTAGTTTCAAAAATAGTTTAGAATAATGCTTATGGACCGTGACCAGAAATACGTGGCTTCTGATTGCTTTATTTTTTTAAAGAAATTGTAATTTCTTTTGATAATGTGTAGAGGTTTTTTTTTTTTTTTTTTCTTTGTTATTCATGTTTCTTGGCCCAGGAGGTACAGGAAAAAGCAGTTTAACACAGAGGGGGGGGGGGGAGAGCAACTTTTTATTAACAAAGAAACAAATTTACACTTCTAGTTCCATATTGGCAGTCCCCCACCCATTAGCTTGGATCTCCCAATCATTAAATAATATAGTCAGTACGCATCCTCTGGCTGCAGTGATGTTAGAGCAGCACGGCATTTGCATGGAGCTGAAAACCAAGTGTTGAGCAGTTACACAAGCAAAAGGTGCCAGGAGAGTTGGGACTAATCAGTAGAGTAGGGCAGATTGCCCACAACTAGGGAAGTGCACAGGGGAGAGTGTGAGGGGGGCTGTCACACCTCTGAAATGCTTCTTTGCTTGCAAATGTGGCCTAGGGAGCAAGAAGGAAACATTGGGGATCTCCATAAAGCTGCATGGCTATGAATTTTGCATTCCCAGAATACCGTCCACTTGAGACAAAAAACATTAATTGGAGATAAATAACATTAAATGGAATATAACATTATTATTTGAAAAAAATGTGAAAGCATAAGCCAAAGTGCAATATGTGAGTTGCAACTAGACAGTGAGCATTAACAGGTTTCAGTGTCTGTCCAACAAAGTGTTATGTGGGTTACCGTGAATGATTCAAGATATGAAGGAAGGATCTTGCTTTGTTTCACATCCAAAATATTTCTCATTCCTAGGAGCTTGTTTGAAGGGATTAAGCATAATTAAAAGTAGGAATATTTTCACTGGCTCATACTGGTCTACTGAAGTCACATCTAGTCATATTTATAAACTAAAACTCATTCATTCAAACTTACAGAAATTTTATCTTCAACTTTCTATGTCCTGCTGTACACAATTACTATTTTTTTCCAGTCAGAACAATACCTTGCTGCTAGTATTTCAAAGATTGAATGCTAGATCTTTTTAAATAAAAATTCTAAATAACTTTTATTCAAATATGTATGTCAATTTTAAATAAAATAAATCTGATTTCAGGAAGGTAGGCATTATAAAAAATCTTATTTAAGACTTTTGCTCTTTTTTTTTTTTTCCCTTGCCTCCTCCTCCTTTATGTGTAACAGACTCAAAAACACAATGTTGTACAGAGTTTTTACGTCTATGGATTAATATAGCTTAAAATTACAGTAAGGAGCATTATTCTGTTAGTGCTACTGTGCTTATTCTTTATGCATAAAAGCACATCTAAGCACAGGCTAATGGTGAGAACATAATATGCTCTATTGACAAGAAAATATTTTTGATCCATAAGCCAATTTAAATATCTACAAGCATCATGTATCATTTTAGATCTTATTTCAGTCAGGTCTAGCAGTTAATTAGGCTTTGCAACTGCTTTTAACTGAAGTGCTTGATTGTAACCTATTCCTAACAACACTGACAGCATAAACTAATATAGATAAAATATTAAAAAAAAGTGATTAAAATAGGGGGCCAAGTCTAGGCCATCTTGGATTCAATAAACAAACACTATAGAGGAAATAAATAGAATGGCAAATATTAATGGTAAGAAATTATCCTCACCCTTAATAAAGAACCCAGTTTTCTGTGCTAATTTCTATCATTGAACCAGCTGGCTGTAAGTTACCTATGTAACAGAAATGTTTACATGCATCTGTACACATTTGCCTTAAGTAGGTCAAATCAACTTTATCTGAAGAAAGGATAAAAGAAATTTTCCTCTATAGAAGTGTTTCTCTTTGAACTCACATTTATGCAGAAATTTTCTCCTGAAAATGACCTCAGACCAGCTTTGAACCTAAATCTCCAACCTGAGCTTAATAACATCACTTCTCTAGTAAACGGACCACCTGTCAGCAGCATTCAAGATAAAATCTAGCCATTCTGAATATATGTATGTAGTACATGTATTCATATATGTACCTAGTATGTATGTTTAAAGCACAAATACAGTATATAGGATAGGAGGCAGCCACAGGTCTCATGCAGTGTGGCAACTTTGGTTTATTGTTTTATAATTTAAAAACTATAGTAAGTGACTAAAGTTTGTTTTATTTCCTGCTAGCTTTCCTGGGGTCCACCACTTGTGAAACCCTGGTTTCTTCTTTAGCAACCCTTGCCAAAATGGGTTTGGCCTTTGACAGTGCCAAGAAAAAGGAGTGAGGATTTTCAGAACAAATAAACCAAAATATTTGTGTTTTCTTGTTGTTTTTTTTGTTTTTAATATTTTTTTCCTTGTAGAGGTAACCTGTTGGAATAAGGAGGAAGTAATGTTTTCTCCCCAAACATGAAAGCATGGAGCCCAGCAAAGATTCTCCCATGACAAGGGATTCCCCAGCAGGAAAGGTACAAGGACGGTTTGCTTTGCACTGGCTAGGTGTTGAACCAACAAATACTGAACTCCATGTGCTTCCAGCCGCCTTACCAAGCTACATGAGAATCTTAGAAACCTTATGTCTAGCAGTAGGTATTACCATATGGTTCAGAGCAAGGTGCAAGATTGCAGTGATGGAATAATCTGTTCATATGTGAAATTTCCTCTGATCATTTACAAGAGGATGCTCTTGGTACCTGTTCCCCTGAATTGTGCTGAACAATAGATTTTAATGATATCATCTAGTCAAGGCTTTACAAATTCTGTGAAGTAGAAAGTATATAAAAACACAAATATTTTACAGAAAGGTATTAGTAAATGCTTGCACTTTAGAACAAATGAGTCCTCATGACGGGGGGGGGGGGGGAACCCTTTTATGCCTTATGCTTTTATATAGAAATAGAAGGAATCAGAGTTGTGTAAAATTAATAAACAATAAAATAGGGAAGGATTCTTCTGCTAATGACCTTTGAAAAAGGAAAAATTCTTATGCAATCAGTAATCATGTCATTATTGTATGTATGACTTAAAACATTTATGTAATCTATTATTATATAAAAGCAGATATTTTAAAGAAAGAAACATATTTTGACTTGCAGCATCCAAGCTGCAAAAGTATTCTAAGAATTATTCATATAGGATAACTGCAGGATAACCTAAAATGACAAATGCTCAGTTGTTGAACTCATTACTTTCTTAAATACCTCTTATTTGACTTGTCTCTTCTGATACAGTTCTCTGAATTTTATTGGAACTTTTCTTTTTAAAATTATGGAAATCGAAGATTATATTTTTTTTGACAGCCTTTTCTGAATAGGAATTTAAAGTAACCTTTCACAAGAAACCTTTCTAATTTCACAGTGCTCCAGGTCATCTATTACTAATTATCATAACCATGAGAACCAGAAAAAAAAGTAGATACAATTTTCTGGATCAAGTGGCCAATTTGGAAATTCATTGTTGCACCCAGAGCTATTGTAAGATTGATGATGATTTTTAGACACCCAGCCAGAATTCAAATGAAAAGTGATGGGATTAATTTGTTACAGATATAAGCTACGTGGGAAAACTTAAACCGATAGAGAAAATTAGACAGGACAAAATCATTCTTTCATATTACCTTGTTTTCTTTGTGAGGAGAGCACAACATGGAAGATATTACAACCTGAAGGAGAAAGAGTTACTCCAGCCAAGTATTCAGGTTGTTGTTGGATGTCACAAAAATCTTCATTAGTCTCACATAACTTAAGCATTTAAGTGCAATACCTGAAGTGAGAGATGCTCCCAGCGTAGGACTTCTCCTACACTTCCGCTGTAGTCAATGAAGAAAGACATGGTCAAAGGAAGAAATTGAACAATGCTTTTTAAACTATAGTTGCCTGGCATGATTTTTTTTGGTCGCTTTTACAGTAAAGCCAGAAAGGATCAGGATACACTGTTCTAACTCACACTAGCAGCCAGTACCTGTTCAAAAGCTTTATTTTCTAAGCCAACTGGACAAAACGGCAGCACTTCATTGTACAGCAGGGAAAGGAGAAATAAAGACATTTAATGACTTAAAGTCACAAAGGAATCTGTTGCAGAGTTAGGCTGAGTTCTCAGCACCTCACTCCACTTAGGCATTGGAATAAGCAATGAAATAGGAGTATGCACTTAACTTGGCACGCATTTTTAAATGATGCATTGCTGCAAGGAAACAAAAACCTCCACTTACGCTAACCCAGATACCAAAGGAGTATTTATTATATGTATTTTATATATACATATATATATAAAATGTATGTATGTATGTTTATATACATATGTATATAAACATTAAAAAGAAAACTAGCTGCTCACTCCAGGTTTCAGGTAGGATGACTCACTTCCAAGGGGAGAGTCTTTCACTTTTGGTTTTTTAACTGTTTATGAACACTAGAATTGTAAATGTCTAAATTTAGATGAGAGGAATCCCTTATTGAGGTATGAAGTCAGTGGAAAAAAACATCTCCAGAGAGTAAGTGGGTAACTACCCAGAGGCAGTTTTCCATGAAACACAGGGTCTTTTTCATTTTAGAGAGGCTCATCTATGTGTCTTGTTGCAGTGCAAGCCCAAACATCTTGCTTTTTTGACTCTAATAATACTGTTCTTTAAATGGCTAAAGTTAGGGGAAACTGTATGCTGGTTCCTTGCTTAAGTATGCAATGAGATACTTAAAACTAAGTAGCATGATCTATAGTGATTGTAGAGTTTCTGAGGGTTGTGAACCCTTTTGTTTTATTTCCAAATACTCAAGTATATCCAAAATACTTAACATAAATCTGAGAAGCTAAATGCTACACTTAGTATTTATTCTCCAGATATGTACATATTTTTAAAAGGTAATCTCCTCTCTGCTGCCATGCAGACTTCATTACCTTTAAAAATCTGGTTCCCTTTGGCAAGATAATGCACTTGTATTTTCACCTCTGCTAAATTCTTTAACTTTAGAGTCTTCCTTTAAACAAAAATCCAGTTGTAGCTAAAACACTTTGACACAGAAAAAAACAATTGACAGAGTATCTTCCCTGTACTATATTATAAAGTATCTTTTATTTTTTTTTCTATACTGAAGACAATCTTTCCTCTTCTCCTCAGCAAAACAGAATATGTAGCCTCTTAAGACAGCACTGTGACAGGTGTAGGGCTTCAATGTTGTCAGCTATAATCCTTTATATGTCACACCTTCAATCATGCGATGGGCCATGCATTTTAAACAGAAGTCTGTTTTCTAGTCTGTGGCAACAGAGTGCCAGGACATACACTCTACAACCATATGGGTGTCTCTTTGCAGGACATATGTTGTACATCCTTAGGCACTAAAGCAATTAACAAGCAACTGTAAAGTGAATGTGATCTCTAAAAAGCATTAGAATAACTTTCAGTTTTTAAACTTATGTTGCTAATTTAAGCCATGAAGAGATGCAGAACATCAGAGATAGGTACAGTGAATATAAATAAAAGCAACACTGGGAGATAAATATAACTTTCTTCTAACAAATGATTGCAGTGTTTTACATGGTTATATGTTTTGCATGTTATGAAACTAAAGGTGTTTAAAAAGTAGTATCATTCAAAGGATACTCGGCAAAAGAAGATGAAGTAGCAGAAAAAGACAGTGCAGAACGTAATCATCATGAAGAACTGCCTGTTTTATTGATGGTCAAGGCTTATACTTTTGACAAGACCATGGGGAGAAAATATTTTGGGATTTGGATTTCCTGCTGCCTTTGTAAAAAACTACTGTTGAACCCGTTGGGAACTGTTGAATCCAATAGCTCAAGAGAGGTAAGGCTACCACAGCTCTGTGTCCCTATGTTGAATAATGAGGTTTTCTCAGCAGGGAGATGAACACACACATACACAAAGTATGTATATATGCACACACATATTTGTATATGTACAAATATATGTATGTGTACACACACATTCTACATATAAAAACATGGACAACCATACAAATCATCACACCCTTCATAAGAGCAATAGTAGTACCTACGGCTCGGCTTCATCCTGCTACCATCTCTGGTTGATCAGGATGAAAGCCAATTAGTGGAAATTATACATATATATGTGTACACACACACACACACATACATACTGCATGTAGATCTCCTGTGGCTAGAATTGGGCATTCAGTCTCCTCAGTAGTTAGCTCCAGTTCCTGCTGTTCAGCTGCTCTCCCAGCTACCCCATGCCCAAGCTCACTCGCATGCAACCAGGTCTCCCTGGAAGCTGATCTAGATTTGGGACCTCACCAGTACCCATCCTCACCGGGCTCTATGAACACAGTCTCTCTGGAAGCTGGCTTGAACATCCTTCAGTAGCCATATCTCAGGCCTTATGGTCTCTTCATTATCCGTCCCAGAGTGTTCTCCAGTAGCTGGATCCCAAGCTTCTTATCCCACCCACCTTTTAGTCCAGCTTGATGTTCACTGGCAAGCACATACTGGCATATGTGCTCATGCACTGTGCATGAACTCTGGTCTCTGCAGGTGCTAGCCCTCTGGGCTTCCATATGCACCTTCCATACACACAAGGACCAGGCATCTTCTCACCTAGGGAAGTAGCTGGACATGGAATTTAAAAAGAGAACATGATAGACTGTGGTGATGGGGTGTGCACAGCAGATGTATGGACCAGCAACCTGTTTAAACACACTTCTTAACAGTTCTCTTTTCTCATTCTTTTATTTCCTCCCCAAACTACCTAGATCCTTCCATTTATCCAACTTATCCTTCCCATAAACATCTCCTAAATCTTATATAATTCCCAAACTCCTTTTCAACCCATACCAAGTCCCATGGGCATTAATACTCCTTAGTCTGAAAAGTATTGCAAGGAGCTTTTCTTATTTTGATGGCTTCACCCCTGCATTATGGTGCTGATATCTCTTCTGTGATGCCCTGGGAGAAGCTGGGTCAGGGTGATCATTTCTTCAAACAGGTTATTGGGCTTCTCTGCCTAGAATTGTACCTCTGTGTTCCTTCATGTCTGTGTCTATGTCTGTGTGCTTGTGTGTAGAGATAAGCCTTAAATCAGGTAACCTAGGAGAAACCTATTCGGCATCTCCTTTTCTGCAGATCGTAAGTAATTTATCCCCATCAGATCTAGTGGCCTTAGCTAGCATAGAATTAAATAGTCATGCTGGATTAGAATAATGGAGTCTGGACTGATATTTTGCCTTCATTGTTCCCCAACTTTATTGTCAAAATTTTCAGCAAATCTCTGATGATGACAAATGTGGGGGAATCCTTCTTACAAACTATATGTCAGCTATGGTTGGAGGTCTTAAGTCTAATTTGATACATCTTCCAAACTGTGAACCAGTATATTCAGAATTAAGTCTTCCTCTGGACAATCTTAAGTGTGTATTTAAATATATGTGAAGGCTTTTCAATCTTTGCAAGTCCATGGAACTTTCTGTGACTGGCAGTTCCAATGAATAATCATTCAGTATATGAAAATATTTCTCAATGGGTTTAAATCCGACAACTTTCACTTCAGTTGAATATCCTATTTTCTTGAACAAGAAAAGAAGCTCCCAATATGTCTGTCTTTGCACATTCTTTTTTTTTTCTTTTTTTCTTTTTTTAACACTTTATTACCGCCTTTAGGTATGCATTTTCTCTGTAGACAATCTTTGACAATCTTTTCAACCGTTCCTTATGTGCTTTTCTTTTTCTCTTTTCTAATCACTGTTGTTGGTTTTCTCTGAACCTTTTCTGGCATATAGTTGGCAAACTTGTGAGCAAACATTCATATCACATAAACTAACATAGAACCCCTCATGCAAACTTAATAGAGAAAACATAAGAAATGCATCTTTTTTTCTAGGAAAAGCACGATATAGAAATATTTTGCAAGATGAAAAATAATGTTCAGAAATTTTTCTGCTTGGTCATAAAGTTGATACTACTAGTTGATTTGCTATACTTGTTGCATGGATAGAAAATTCCAGTTTTGAGGGCTGTGAGAAAATACAAAGATGTGTTTTGCATACCAAGATGTGCAGAGTACGAAAGGTTAATGACAGGAAGGATGTGTGAAATAGGTGGTGTTCTTCTATGTGTTTGAAGCTAAAAAGATAAGAGGAGACTATTACTCACTAGCTTTTACTTGTTCTGATGCTGAATTTCATTTCATGCAAACAAATTGCCTTGTCTGTAGGACTTTTAATTTGTCCTGCCTTGCTAAAGAGTGTGCAGATTGCTCTAAGTCAATTTTTGCTTCAATGAGGTACACGTAAGTGTTAGGAATAGCTTACAATTTAAATTTAAATTAAGCCTTCTTCTAAAGATATTTCTGGTGTTTGAGAGAAGCCTCCCTCATTTTGCTTTGGAGTTTTGCTCTCTGTGATATCCCTGATAACAGCACATTGATGAGCCTTCACATGCTGTTTTTCACCTGGATTTTCTAGCTGTGAAATCACAGTCAGGAGCGGGAAATACAGATTCAAAATTTAGTTGCCCAACTTTACTGTGGTGAAAGAATGAAACTGAGAACAATGACTCAACTGTATTAAGAAATTTGAGGGGCCTCACTTTATATACTTCACGTTTTGAAAGTTTCTTTTTTTAACTTTTCAAACAGCATAGAAATTACTTTCATTGTAACTATATCTATCTCATCCTTCAGTTGCACTACAGAAATGCTTAACTTTAGGCTGCTTTACACTATTTAAAGAAAAACACTTGGTTGTATGGAAAAAAATATTTACTCTAAAACTAAAAACGTATTTCCACATGGGTGTTCTGGGGTTATTGTGGGCTGCCACTTTTAGAAATATTTTGGCTGAAATTTATGCTATGGCCTTTGAGACTTTGAATTTATTAAATGTTTTAGCATTTTCAGTATTCTAGTATTCCTTTTTCTATATTTTTTCATTTAGTTTATAGTATTAATGTAGTTTCCTATAAAGTTTACATTTAAAATAAAGAGTTTGAGTGTGAAAAATTTACCATTACAAGCTTATTTTACGGGATATTCCCATACTAGTGAAATATTTTAAATGCACGTAAATATAAACAACAGCTAGAAATTAAGGCAAACATACTGATGAAATCACGGTCACACAAAGACAATTTGTTTTATGCTCAGCTTCAGTAAGGCCAAGAATTCACTTCATCTTGAGTTTATATTCTTTTGTGTTACAGCTCTGAAGCAGCAAAGAATTACAATTAAGTATGAGAAATACAAGTGAGTTGCATAATACTGATTCAGTATTGTGTAAGCTTTATTAAATGAAGAGTAAAAAATGAACTTAAGCCCTTGCTTAAATGGTTTGCTGACTTTGGCTTCCTTTGAACAGAGCAGTATGAGGTGTAACTGGAATGGCTTTGATAGGTGTAGAAGAGAACTAATGGATGGCAGAGGTCTATCCAGAATGCTTAATAAAATACGTCTTGGCTCTGTCTCTCTTCTTCCTCGTGCTTGTCGGTTTCTCAGCTGAGCAAGCAGTTTCTGGGAATTTTCTGCTGAAAAGTCTTATTCTAAGGTGATTCTCCACCTTCTCTTTCAGATCTCAGTGTGGATCTCAGTTCCCTCTTCAGGCTTTCCTATCATCTTCCAGTTATTCAGTTCTAATCTTTGATCTTCTGTCCTTCTAACCTCACTCCTTGCATAGCCGTTACGACAGCTGAGGTCCTTTATTCATGAGACTTGTCTTAATTGTTTTGGAGGCTACAAGGGATAGTGATAATTTACATTTACAAGCAAAAGCAGTGATCTGTTTTACATTGTCTGCCGTCTTTCATCTTAAGTCTAAGTAATTAGTTTTGCTCATCAATTTGATGCCCTTTTACCCTCTCAGCTGTGTCCACAATGATCTGTCAAGACGTCTTGCAAAACGGAGCACAAGAATGGATGGAGAAGAAGGTAGGTCACTTATAGGAAAAAATAGGAGTAAGTTTTAGATGTGTATCATGGCTAATTGAAGAATAGTAAATTGAACTTACTGGAAAAGAAAGAGAGTTTCCTATATAAGAAGTAGTATGGGGTACACTTTTTATGTTTCAGGCAGGACTAGTAGTACCGTATGTCATTATGAGGCTTTCTTTTTACCAGCTTATAAATTTTGCCAGACTCCAACCACTTGACAGGAATTTCATGTGATTATTTCACATTTACTTTTTAAGAGTAACTTCAAAATGGTTCAGGATTTGAGTCTGAGAGCTTTTTATTCTTTTTCTTCTTATTATTTTACTTTTTTTGTTTTTCTTGAGTAAAGTTAGCTCTCTTTTCAAAAGTTTTGCTTTCACGTGATTTGAAGTCTTGAATTTCAGTCATAGTGAGGATAGTTCTTGTAAAAGCATGTAAAGAGTTAATGTCATCTCTGTCTAAATGGAGACAGGGTTCCTGGATGGAGTTCAGACAGGGTAAATCTTCTAAAAATTGCACTTTTGTTGTTACAACCTATTTCCTCCGGGTATCTTCTTAAACTGGATATAGTCTAATTCAGATTTGAGTCTCTTTTATGCCCGAAACTGCACTGAATTGCTGCAAACCCTGTCCATTGGGATTTGAACATCAAAACCAAAGGTGGGAAACTGATGTCCTGTTTGTGACTTCAATGAGGAATTAATCAAGTATAATAGAAGCTGTATGATGTAGAGGACTAAAACTTTGTATCATCATAAGCACCCAAAATTTAGCAAAAACTCCTCACTTTAATTTCTTTGCACACACATAATGGTGATTAAGTAATACTCTCTCATCTGATAGTTCTGGTAAATATATATGAAACACTTCATATTGTATAGTGACAAAATGCAGAATATTCAGGAGGAAGTTCACCATTCTGTTTTCAGTGTGGGATATGTTTAGCATACATAAAAAAAAAAAAATTGGGGGGTCTGAGACTGAGAAACACCACTGATCACCCAATGAACAATAAGAAAAAAAGCAAAATATTGTACATTAACTAGATGCCACTCATTCTATGAACTGAAAGCAACGGAGTCCTGTGAAGAACATCTTTGCTTTTCTTACCATAATACACATACTCCAAGGTCTCTGAATCTCAGAAGTAACAGATATTGGAGTTCTTGCCTGTGCTTTGGGCAAGAAATATGTGTGTGATGATTCAGATACTACTGATGGCAAGCAAGTATTCTTTTTCCAGCTGTTAACCTCTGTACTGGGGATCTATAATTCATAGGGCCTATTGAGGTTTTCTGGTCTAGATAAAATATCACAGCATTGCATTCAAATTGACTACAGGAGCATAGAGTATTTTGTTCTGTCTTCTGCTGGCTATTGACAGCGAATTTGTGTGCTTGGAAAGACTTTAAATCAACACTCTTGTACATCAATACCGTCCCAATGAGAGGCTTGCATAATACAAGCAAGCAGCGTGTTTAAATACATAAAAACCACAGCAGGACTGAGAAACCACAACAACCCAGCAGGCCGATGCAGGACCAGTAGCTGCAGAGAAGAGAGGAGGATCAAGGTGAAGACTGCCTTATAAATTCAGCTTTCACAAGCTTAAGGAAATAATTTAGTGCAACTGAGCTTGCAAAACGACAGTGAGAGAGGCAGTAACATGGAGTTTCCAGGCCAAAATCATCAAGAAGTCTTAGCAATTTAAAAATATTTTTTCAATGTGCCTGTCTTGCTCTTGTTGTAATAAGCCTTGTCCTGACCAAGCATAATGCTAGTAGATTTTGACAGACTGGTTCTGGGAAAGCCAACAATTACAGAAAGAGTTAAAAATGATACTAGGGGAGTAGATTCTTTGGAGTACTGATTTTTTTATTCGTACCTAGGAGCAAAATCGAAACTCCTTCATTTTGTACAGCTTTCTTTCTGCTTCAAATATAGGTGTGAAGTTCTTTTCATTCCTGATCACTTTGTTACCAGAGAGCTAAACGTTTCTCTTATGTGGCAAAGGACTGTGTTGCATTGATGCCATGGGTAAAGTGAATCACTGTTCAAACAAACACTATAGGTAAGCTGTATTTTCATTCCTTTCATTTGATTGTGAGGAGAAACCTGAAGCATTTCCATCTAACTTGTCAAACTCCTGTTTTGTACATTACAAGAAGCTACATTTGTATTTGTTAGAAAGGCAACCACAGTGTTTGTGATTCAGCAGATGTTAGTAGAAGAGCCAAATGAGGAGCTTCTTACTCATTACTGAATTGATATTCTGGCTTAGTATCAGGCCCACTGTGCTGGCAGAAGTGATATATTTCAGATGAGACACACTGTTTTGCAGAACTGAATTCTGGTGAACAGAACCACGTTATCAGGATACTGGGGTAATTCCAGTTATGAGCTAAATTGTTCCATCGTCTCTAATCCTGCATAAGAGGAATCACACATGTCTTTCTTTTAGAAAGAAGATAGTATCTCTGTAGGCTTAAGGAAAAAAAAAAAAGTCTATGTTTATAACTTATATTTTTAAATGTTTTAGTCTTTGAAGCACAAAGCTGTTTAAATTACTGTTCCTACCTTGAAAATAATTTTTAAAAGCTGCACTTTCTATTGGATGAAAAAAATCCATTCTCCTGTCTAAAACTGCAAAAGTTGAATACAAGTAGCTTTTTTTCAAAATTTAACTATTTTTTGTATCTGCAGAATATCTTCAGAAGCAAACTAGTATGCAGAGACAGTGTGATATTCCCCTTCAGCCAAGCAGCACATTTTTTTCTGTAATGGCAAGAACAGTGAATACAGCTGTTTCAGCAGATATAAGCGCTGGAAGATTTCAGGGCAGAGATTTCTCCGGTGGAATGGAGTCTGGGAGACAGACAGAGACAGAGCAGAAGGTACTTCAGCCCTGCTTTGCTTACTTGGAATGTTCTGCACATGGAGGAAACAGTTATCAAACTCTGTTTTTCCTTCTAGAAACGCAAAGGGAAGTAATGCAATGACTGTCCATGCTTGTGCAAAATATTTCTTACTGTTTCTGACAGGTTTCAAAGACATCTCATGAAGCAAAAAAAAAGAAAATTGAGCTATCATCAAACTAATCCATTTGCTATGGACTCTGAAAGGGAAAGAAAATATAAAAAATCTAAAATACTGTTGTTTTCTAGGTGTTCAGTGGTATTAACAACCACTAGGTGAACAGGAGAAATCTCTCCAATTATGAAAGGGCAGGTAAGATATTACCACACTGTTAAGGGAAGCTGAGAAAAACTTGGTAAGCTCATTATATATAGATTTTAAAAATTAGTAGTAGTTTATACTTTCATGCCAGTTCTAGTTCTGCTTTAATTGACAATGAAAGGGCGTTGAGAATTGCATTGCTGGACCAAGTAAAAGTTTATCTCGGGAAGCGAAGCTATTTTATTCTCCAATTCAGACGCAAAAAAAAGAAACAGCAACAAAATGAAAGCTGTGAGAGAGAAATATTCTCTCTTTATTACTATATCAGGGTAGCAATCCCCAGGGGAGGAAAGTAACAATTTAACTTGAATGTCAGACATTAACATGAAAACAAATGAATATAAAGCAGTATGACTACATTTACTGTGAAAATTAAAAAGGTTTCTGTGAGCAAACAGCCAAAATGAAGCCAAACTCGATTGTTTGAAGATGGATTTTTTTTGGCTACTTGTGGTGGTAGGGGATTATACTCCTCAGCCTAGAAAGATATTGAACATGCTGCAGTTTTCAAATTTTCTACATTTGATTGCGCCTGAATGATCACTGCTAAGGATTTGCTAGGACAAATGGTATTTTACAGATTGGTGAAGATATAAATAATGATAAATGATGTCTAAAAACACTTGAATCTGAGGTTCATATGAAAATAAAAGATATTGTTTTATCTTTTGTATAAGGACTTGGTAAAAAGATCTGGTCAGATCACTTCATTTTCCAGTGCTTTTTCTTTTCTGATGAAACTCTTATTCCATTTTCCCTGAAAGTTTTCATATGCTGATTGTTTATTCATATTTTTAATACAGTATTTGTACACATTCATAATAAGATAGCATATGTAGATTTCTTAAGTAATATAATGTATGACATAACTTTTCAGGCTGGGCAGCCTTTCATATAGCTCCTTAATCAATTAGGAATGTAAACAAAAATTAGTTTTTGATTTAATTTCCATTCACCCAACACATCTAACGATATTTTCTTTAGCTATCTAGAAATAATACCAACTTGTCTTTTGAAATCCAAGCAACTTTCATAGTTTCCAATTTTCCATACATACTTTATGATAGAGCAGTGTGAAACTCTAGATAGTATATCCCCAGGAACCTCAAGCTTTCACATGTGTGAAATCTGTGACCTTAAAAATATGATAGTATCCCTTTGATGTCGGATAAACATCCAGCACTTGGTTTTTAAATTAAGGATACATTTCCGATATATTTCCTACACCAGTTGCAATGTTTATGAAAGCTGATGTTTCAGAGAAGTCAAGAAGTTTGATTTCTGGCTGCCTTGGAGAAGTAACTTGCTGCCTTGGATGAAGTGCCTCCATCCTGCTAACTATGGTTTGTGTTAATCTCATGTTTGGTTTGGAGGCATTTCACATCTGCTGTGAACTAGGCTAGCTATCAACTTAGAGAAGATAACAAGATCTTGTTTGAAGGAATATATTGCATGACAATGCTTACGATTTCCAAGCCCCTCTTTAAGTTGTAGTCCACTGTGAAGCATGAAAACAGTTCAAGTTCAGTAAGTATAGGCTAGTGTAAATTCATTATTCTGAGTTATAAATATGTCATAATAAAAAAGAATCAGCTAATACATATGGTGTCCTCGCTGCAGTGTCCTCGCTGAGATTAGTGCTATAACACTACATACAGCAGCATTATTGCTCAAAAGCTACTTACATAAAAGCCCATGGAAAATCAGAGCTCAAAAGAACCTGAAAAGCTGTCAGTTAGCTCATGTCCCCACTCAGACACAGGACAAAATACACCTGGATAATCCCTATCTAGTATATGTTTAAATTATTTTAAAATTTCCAGTGACAACTTGGCTTATGGATGAAAGCAAAGCCCCTTATCATCTTTTGTTCTTTACTACAAGTTCTTCCTGTTCATAACACCTGCCTTCCTGAAAATTAAACCCTTTGCAAGCTGTGAATATTAACTGATCATTGTCTGACTTACAAACATTCTTTAGTTTCAGAAATTCAACCTCCCATCGGTAATGTATCATCAGAACATGAGTAATGTATCATCAGAACGTTTGTATTGTTGTAACAGAATGTCCATCCTTTATCACACATTTAAGATGATATGTTTTCATCCTCGTATCCTTCTCTGGTGTGCTGCTACCTCGTGTTATTTTGCAGTGAGACGTTTGAATTTGTCATTGATTCAATTATATTTTACTGATTTCATGCATTTTCCCTATTGTATCAAGAAAATTTAGAATTGTCATCCTCCTTCCAAACTGATTACATCTCTTTCCATTCTGGTATCATCCATTAATTTTGCACTTAATTTTCAGTCACTAATGGAATCATTCAATCTCATATTAGCCTTAACAGCTTTTTAAAAGTGTGTTCTTTCTATATACTCCCAGATTGACCATTAAACATACACTAATACAGGGTTTGGAGAATTTTATTCTTTTAAAAACTGTTAAGTGGCCATATTCCAGCAATTAAATCTTGACTGTAGTTATGTATTTTGCCTAGAAAAATATTACAAGCATGGCAACAAATGACTTGAAAATGTCAACATCTGTCATACTTCTCTACTCATAAGGCTAGTTACCTTGTCAAAGAAGGAAACTAGACTAGTTTATACTGTTTATTCTTGATAAACCTCTATTGGCCATTTTCTGTCGCTTAATTAACCTTGAGTTATTTATAAATTGATTGCTTGTTTGATTTGGTATCTTTTGGGCATTCTGTGTTTATAAGGCTCTCCCAACGCCTTGGCTCATAGCGCTTGCTCACAGACCCCTGCAGCGCCTAGCTGGGTGTGCCCCGTGTCAGCACCCTCCTCTGGGAGCAGCCGCTGGTGTCTATTGGATGTTCTGCTCCTGCCTGAAGGTACTACCTCTTGCTGCTCACTTTGATCTCGTTACTCTAATAGTTCTGATGATACTTTTTTTTTTTTTTTTTTTTTTGAGATAGTCCTTCAGATTATCTTCTAAAAGACAGACATCTGTGGAATATGGAAAAGAGAATATGTGCAGTAAAATATGGAAAACAGAACTCATTTTCTCCTGCTATCAGCTATTGCTTTTTGAAGTGGCTACAAAAACATTTTACTCTTCCACTGAAGAATGTTTGTAGTTGCTTTCTGTTAAAGCTTCCTCCAGCTTTTTCCTGTTCAAGAGTATTTTTCTTCTTCACTTTGGAAGTTTTAGGATCTAGGGCATGCCACTTCCTAGGCCACTGAGGCACACCAGGGTCTTCTGCAGGCAAGGTTGGTACCCAGGAAGGACAGTCCAGGCCTAGGCTCTGGACTAAGATCTCAGGACTTTGGGAATTCTCATGTTAAAGATTTAGGATCAAAAAGAGAGAGTTTCAGTACACTGGCAGGCATGACACTCAGGAAAATCATTCTGAATAAATGAAAGGTATGCTTCAAAGGTAGATATGTTAAAAATCAATAGACCTCCCAAGTAGGAATAAAAATTGATCTTACCTGTACTATACTATACTTCACTTTAAAAAATGAACTACATTAAATTGACTGGCTTAAATTTAGTAATCAGCTGTGCACAGAGCAGCTCAGTATAAAGTGTGTTAGTTTAATACACTTTATGAATTGACTTGAATTTTCTGAGTATAACTGTATTAAAAAGACTTATTTCTTTTCTTTGTGTCTTCTGCATCGCTAAGTATATTTTTAGTACTTAAAAATAAATAATAATATTGGCTGGTTAACATTTGTATTTTCTGGTTTCCCTTTGCCTGAAATTGTAAGATGAAGGATTTTAGCTGAGGCATGAAAATGATATATATGGTCTTTTTTCATTTCTGTTGCTTGATGGAAAGTTGCAAAATCCTTTCTAAATCCTGTGTAAAGACCTAAAATAATCAAATGGGGGAGAAAAGAGTCAAAAGCATTCATGCGTAGAACCTGCTGTATTCCACTTACAGCTACTGAATTCTCCATCCTGTACCAATTTAAACTTGGGGTATATTTGTTCCTCTCTAAGTAAAGATGTATGTAAAGCTGTAGACCACCAGAATTTGAGAGCAAAGCAACGATAATATTTACTGGATGCCTGGATGCTGTCCTAACAAATGGGTCAAAGCAAAACCATTGATACCAGGAACATGCATTTTTAGCAATTTCAATTTTGGCTTGAATTATATACTAAGTCAGGAGTAACTTTGCCAACTTCATCTGCAGCAGATTAACTGTGATCTCAAATTGTATTTCTGAGAGCAGCATTTGTCCTCTTGGAAACAGGCAAAAAGAGATTGCAAGTCTCTAGAGGCAATAGTACAGCAGGAACCCCAGGGATGAAGAGACTCAGCTGGACCCAGTCATATGGAAGCAACTCTGGATTCCCTTGAGCATTTACAGACTACACCTTGCCGATGGCTTAGTCATCCCTGCCGGGGGTTGATATCTGTGAAGGACAAATCACTTTCACCTATTACTGGGGTGTCAAGAGTTGTTATAAATTGTATGCAACTGAACACACCAGTAAGGAAACCTGAAGACTGGTAAGACGTGGTTAGGAGATGGATGGATAGAGAGTTTTTCTAAGAATGCTGAAGATACAGTGGCAACAAACACCCCTAAAGCAAATTGATCAGGAACAGTGCATTTATAATATGATTTATTGAAAGTAGTTTTTTTTTTTTTTTTAATAAACAGAGTAATGTTCATATTGATACATAGTTTAATGTATGGAATAATCCTTCTCCATTTTATTTTTTATTTCTGAAATAAAATAAATACAGTTTCAGAGATCCTGGCGCATTTCACACCAAAACTGTAACTTAAGTAAACAGTAAGAAAACCCCTTTTCACTCCCTGTCCAGTCACTGCCGCACATAACAACACGAGAACCTGAGCGAGACGCCTGAAGTATTTACAAGTGCAGCAGATGACGCTGCAACCCCCCGACCGCCCCGGCAGCCTCCCGCGCCTTCCCTTTGAGAGCAAAACACCAACGCCGCGCTCCCCTTCCCCGGGCGCGTTTCCCCCCGCGCGGAGGTCGCGGAGGCGCGAGAAACTCCGCGCAACAGCTGGGGGGGGGGGGAGGACACGTTGCTCCCCACCTTTGGGGTCCGCGGAAGGGCGCGCAGCCTCCCCTACTTCCCGCCCCCGTCACGGCGCTGGCCCAACTTTCATTC
>NW_020456176.1:339474-389123 GCF_003342845.1 Nothoprocta perdicaria | reverse complement strand
GGGGGCTGTCGCCGCTACCGGCGAGCACGTCGGGCGCGGGCACCTTGCGGCGGGGGCGAGCGGCGGCCTGCGCCCGTCTGCGCCATCCCATTGTTCGCGCGGAGCGGCGGCGCGCGGGTGCGCAGGGAGCCGCCGGGGACGAGGCGCGGCCGCGGAGCCGGGGGGGCTGCGGCCGGGGCTCAGGTGCCCCGCGGGGAGCCGGGCGACACGTCCTCCCGTGGCGGGCCCGGCGGAGGAGGAAAGTTGCTGCTTTTCCCGCACAAGCCCCGGCGCTGCTGGCCTGGCCTCACCTGGAAGAACTGAGCGTTTCCCACCTTTCCCATCAGGTGTCTTTGCCGCAGCCAAAGCCACCGTATCCGGGCGACAACGGGGAGCGGAATCGCGCCACCCCCGCCGCGCTTCTGTCTGCGCTGCCTCGCCGGGATCACTGGAGGATCTAAGAGCCGCGAGCTGTCACCGCGGAGAAGGAGGTAGTGGATGAACTCCCTTTCCAGCGGGGCAACGAATCACTTCTCGAGCTGCCTGTTATTATCGTGCTCTAGGACCAGCCCTTTCCTGCCCAACTTGGCTTGGGAGCGTACAGCAGGAGGGGGCGCGGGGGGTGGAAAAGCCAAGCTCAACATCATCGTGTGGGTTTGACTTTTTTTTTTTTTTTTTTTTTCCTTCCTCCCTGCCCTCCCTTCTCCTTCCGTGAGACAGTTTGATGAATGCCTGCGAGAGGGGCATGATTTGCTGAAGCGAGCCCCGCGCTGCGCCGCCGCGCACCCAGCGCCGCTGGGGCAGCCGAGGCTCCGCCGCCTCTAGCCGCGGGCGGAGGGAGGCGTCGCGACTCTGCAAGGGGCGAGGAGGAGGAGGAAGATAAGGAGTCAGCCCAACTCTGCAGTACGCTGCACCCGTGGGTTCGCTTCGCATTCGCAGGGAGCGCGTGAAGACAAGACCCAACTCCTGCATCTCCCCTGGAGAGAGGAGCTCCCGGGCCGGCCCACCTCCCAGCGAAGTTGCCTTCCAGCAGCGGATTGGTGCCACCCATCTCACTTTGCCGGCGTTGTGCTTTTTATTTTTTCATTATTTTCGTCTTTTTCTGGCTCAGCCTTGGATAGAGAGGACTCGGCTTTCTCCGCACGCTGAAAGTTGCCCAAGTGCTCGGCGCGCCGAGGAGGAGGGCGGCGCTCGCCGGGCCGGGCCGGGGCCGCGGCGGGCGGGCGGCCGCGGGCGGGGATGATGCGCGCTGGGGGGCAGCTCCCCCCGGCCCCGGGGCTGCTCCTGCTGCTGCTGCTGACGGCGAGCGAGGTGGCGGCGCAGCCGTGCCCGGCGCAGTGCTCCTGCTCGGGAACCACCGTGGACTGTCACGGGCTGGCGCTGCGCAGCGTCCCGCGGAACATCCCCCGCAACACCGAGAGGCTGTAAGTAACCGTGCCCCGCTGCCCGGCGGCGACCCCCGGGGCCGAGCGGCTGCGCCGGGCCTGGCTCAGCTTTCCGACGCCCTTGGGTGGGTTTCGCCCCCCTTGCTCTGCTGTTCTCATTACCCGTTTCGCGGTAACGCGAGGCGACATGAAAGAGGTAAAACATTAGTTCCAGCGCCTCGCCTTTCACCGCGGGAGGCGGCGGGGCGGCCACCCCCGCGGGCACCCTTTTCCCGGCGAACTTGCCCCAATTGCGAGTCCCCCCCCCGTCCCCGGCGCTGGGGCAGAGCGCGGCGGCTCCGCGCGGCGGGGCGGCCCGGGGCGCAGCTCGGCGGGGCCGCGGGGCAGCGCCGGGGCTGCCCCCGCCCTTTCCAGCACCGGGGTTCTCATCCAGCCCCCCCACCCCAAAAAGGGCTTTTTGAGACCATCCGTGCATCCGGGGCTAGGTTATTTTCCAGTGTTGGGAGCGAGTGGGCGTGTGTTCAGATATCCTTAATACCAAGCTGGCTATCAGGAAGGTCCATGGAGAAGAAGGCATGGATACAGTATTTCTTTTTTTTTTTCATCTTTTTATTTTTTTCTCCTAAGGAAAAAAAGACCTTTCTAAACGTCTGAGTGTGAACACTTGCCTTTCAAGTGATTTCAGTAAGGCAAAGAGCATAAGGTTCACTGATTTCTACTGGAACTCTTGTGGTTTCTTTGCAGTGGTGTTCCTGCTGTATGTGGTGAAAACACCAAAAACAAACAAACAAAAACCAACAACAAAAAACCCTCAACACTTTATTTTCTAACTACATTAGAAATGACTTACAACTGTTAGGGTAGTTTCCGTGTAACTGTTTCCATTGGGCTTACCTCAAGAATTGCAAAGTCTGGTAATTGCAAATGAGTCAAGCTTATATGTTGTCTCAAAATGCGTTAGAAAGAAAGAGTGAGGGAGAATAAATAACTCTGAAAAAGAGAGTAGTGCTGAAGTATAAACAGAAATGTTAGGGCCTAAATACAGTTCTGCGCTTCTGAACATGCTCTGAATTCTGCACTTGGGGATGGTTTCATGTGCTGTGAGTGAGGAGTTTAGCTTTCAAACAAGCATAAGACTGTTGGAGGGTAAACATGATTTTATGAAGACTAATGTTTGCTATGGAAAGCTGAGCCTTAGTCTTCTTTTGCAGAAATGCAGAGAAAGCTGAAAGATGCTTAAAATGCAGAAAACTGACTTGATTTAAGTCTCTCATTCAGTTTTTGTAACTTACGGGTAGACCTACCCGATATTGTCGTGAATACATTGGTAACTAGTGGTTTTCTGACTGCAAATAGAACCAAGGTGTAGACAGGCTTGGGGTCTTCTGTAGTGTTGGACATAAAAGTGAGCTCCAAAGCAGTGGGCAAAGCAGATGCTGTGAGGGTTGCTTATTACACATTTTTAAATTATTGGTTTCAAGATAAACCTTGGTTTAGTTGGAACTTGCGCACCAGTCGTCATGGGTACAGATCGCTGCATTAATTTAAGTTCTCGTAACTGCCCAAAATGCTGTGCCCGTGAAAACAAACAAAACCAAACTAACCTCTGAATGTTTAATTGTGCGTCTTATAAATTATTCTTCTTAGGGATCTTAATGGAAATAACATCACAAGAATCACCAAGACTGACTTTGCTGGTCTAAGGCACCTTCGAGTCCTGTAAGTTTCCTCTTTCTATGACTGATATGTTTTAGGACTAGAATTGCAGACTATGTTGTGAAAACTGTTGAAGCAGTTATCTTTCAGCTAATAAGTTGTAAAGGTTATCACCTTCTAATTATCTTACTACTGCATCTGAACTCAACCTCCCTTCCCCACATTACAGATTATATATATAAAGTTGGCAAATGTCATACAACCTCTCTTATTTTTATATGTGTATTTTATATATATACATATATATATTGTATTTCAAGCTGCAAAATAAATTGAGGTTAATAAAATAAATTGGCATGTAGTTTAAAAATAAGAGTTGTTAAAACTAAACCGCTGTTGGGGTGGCTTCAGTATAAATTAACAAATTACAGATGACATTTTACAGTTACTGAGTAAAATACTTTGACCAGGGAATAATTTAGATAATTTTGAAAATCACTTTGTTTTCAGCAATATGGATCTTTTCAAATACTGAATTATTGGTGGGGAAAAAAAAATCTAATTAATACTGAGTTCAAAATACCACAGAATTTTCCTAACTTTTTTTTGTGGTTATCTTATTTAAATGAATAATCTCATAAAAATCCCTTTCCATTTTTCTATTAATCAGAATATCATGTTGTAGAATTTTTTTTCCTAAACCAAATAAAATCATTGCCATGTTTACAGTCTCCCTGGAGTATTTCATTGATGCTTTTTTCAATCAACACCACAGCTTTTATTTCTTTTTTCTCTGATTTTTACCTTCTTACTGCTCAGTTGTAGTCTTATAACTTGCCGAAGGCTAGTGATACTTCTATATGTGTGCATACATGTTATCTTTTTAATATATGACTCTTAATTTATGCAAGTGCAATATCTAGTCTTCTTTATTTTAAAGATGATTTTAAAAGTGATAACAAGAGTCCGCTACATTTAATTGGATATTATTTCAGAGTAACAGTACTATTTTATGTAAATGTGGTTGTCTTTGAATGACTACTGTTAACGCAACAAGTGGTGGCCTATTAAAACTTCTGTATAAAAATTTCTACATTTCAGTCAGCTCATGGAGAACAGGATCACTACTATAGAAAGAGGAGCGTTCCAGGATTTAAAAGAACTGGAGAGGCTGTAAGTATTTCTAATTCCAAACTGCATGATAAAATATACTGTGTTTTAATGCAATCAGACCTCTATGTGTATTTTATTTTTTATTTTATTTTTCTGTTGTTATAACTTGAACTTTTAGCCTTATTGAAGAACACGAGCAGTAAGAAATTCTCAAGGAGTGTATATGTGAATGGGGGGGAAGCTTTGAGAAACAGTCCAGATTTGAAATGCAAGCGGCACTTGTCTTGTAGGCTAATTGCTTGAATGCTATGCAGTATTGTCTCCTGAATATGCAATGTCTTTTTTTTTTTTTTTTTTTTTTTTTTTTTTTTTTGAAAACAAACCCAAGAAAGCCTGTTTTCTGCCGTACAGCTTAAGATGTTAGTCGTCTTACGTCCTGTTAGAAGTAACTGCTAGTTGTAAAGTTTGTTCTTGGTATGTGCAGTGTGGAATCAGTAGTTGAGTCCTACAGCAGTTTCTATCTGAAAGTAAAGGACTAAAGCTTTTATGAAGCTGTAGAAAAAATCTTGACCGTTAACTTTCAAAAAAAGGAGTAAGATTTGGTCGCTGAAAAAAGAGTTTTGTAGGAGGAAGAGAATGAAGTGGGAAAGAAAGCATTTCTTCTGTGGAAGCTGAAGTGTAAACACCTGCTTGGCTTCAGTGGGGAATATAATTAGAAAATATAATTCCTGAAGCCCTGTAGCTTTTTATACTAGTTGCTTAATTTTCAGTGCATGCTTTTAGTTTGCTGTGTGTGGAATTATTTGGTATGTTGTACAACTAGTTTACTAAAGGCAAGATGATGGTAGTTGGATATAGTTTATTTTGGAGCTAGAAAAGCCTAAGAACCCTCCTCTAGTAATGTTTATTGATGTAAAACTGCGAAGTCATAGCTTCGTTTTCAGGCATCTGAGCTGTTGCATTTTCATTTCAACTTTTTTCTAAACATGACTCCAAGATCTTGTTTATTTTCTTGTTAACTAAAAGAGCTAAAGAGCTGCTTTGTGCTGGAAGTGGGCATTGGTTTCATCTTTGTCTTTGCTAAAATATTTGTGTTCTGTCTCCACAATTACTTGTAGGTTTGTTTTTAAAAAAAGAGGGGGGAAAAAAAAGATGTTGTCAATAGCTTCATGTAAAGATAAATATAAAGCTGGTAAAGCAACTTAGTAGCCACCAGTGTGATGATGATATTTCCATAATGGCCGAAATACCATGTTCTTGAGGTTACTTTTTTTCCCACCTGTCAAATGTAATTTTTGAACTTGAAATTGAATGTCATTATGTACTAAAATATTTTTGAGTAACTTTAAGTGAGATTGCTCTCAGAAATACATAGTCAGAATTTCTTCAAAGGTGTATTAAAACAAACTTAATGCAAATGAACTCAATTTTTTTATAAAGCTTTTTAAACTTTGCACAAAGTAGAGGTTTAATACAGCTTTGCATGCTGAAGAGTATATTAGAGTAATATATATATGTTCCTAATCTTGATTTATAGGCCTAACTAGAAAATTCAACAGCAGTGTAGTTCATATTGCAAGAGCAAGTATACGTATATGAAGCATTAACAGGCATACATGTTTCCTCATGAATGTGATTAGCCACTGAAATGTAAAATACTTGCTAAATCTAAAATAATACACAATCAATTTTGTTTCTTGGTTATCTTGAAGTAAGATCCTGTTACCAGATTAATTAACAATTATTTAACTTACAGTTAAATGTCTTGAAATTATGGTGTAAGACTAAAAGTAGAATACAAAATTTCAATATTAGCAAAATTCACCTTGAACAATTAAAATGTACTTGTCTGAACCAAAAAAGAGAAGTGCTTGTATCTAGCACTAACCATTTGGGGGATTTTTTTTTTCCTTTGAGCTTTTCCTTCTTGGGGAGGAAAAATACATGTTTCCAGTTTTTAGGATACAGATTCTGTTGAAAATTCAGATAAATGAGACTACTATTATGGGTTATATTTGCCTCTTCAGTAGGCAAACTAAGACATTTGAAAGTTTAATCAGTTTTAAAGACAAAGTTAAATTCTGCTTTCCTCATAGAATTATTTTCTGTCTGTTCTGTTAATTGCCTGTTTGGTGTGAGGATATTTGTTAGTGTTTTTCTTAATTTGCAGAAATTCAGTCGGCATTAGGTGTGTGGGTGATTTGTAATTTGAATATATATGCAGGCTCTCTTTAAACCGCCCCAGCTGTTGGCTAAGAGCAAATATTTCATATTTGTGAGGAAAAGCTGAGAAAATTCCTCTTGTTTACAACTGCCAAGTCCATCTGATGAAGGCGCATTGTTTCCTGACAGCCAATTCATCTCCTTGGAATTCTGAAATTCAAAACGATTTCTCAGGAAACTTCCTTCAAGCTTTTCTTTCTTTTTTTTTTTTTTTTTTTTTTTCTTAAACTCACTAAACAGTAAGGTTTTTTTTTAAATATAAGAAACAAGCTTTAAGTATAGAATGCCGCATTTCACAGAGCAAGCCAAGCTACTGTCAAAGAATACCTGATGCAGTCCTTTTAGCATGCCAGTGGAAGGTTTAAGAGAACATTTATGGAAACTTAAATGAATTGAACTGGTTTATAAAATTGTTTATACGTAATATATTGCTTATATTAGAATATCTTATGCCAGGGTATACAGACTGAACTTCTCAAATACATTGTCCGTGGCTCGGTTCTCTTTTGCAAGTGAAGAGCAGACTTGCACAATAGTTTCTCTCTGGGGAAAAAAAGAGAACCTCTGGAGGTTGTAATGTGTGTGTGTGGGGGGTGGGAGTGGGGTTGTTTTACTTTTTAAACTGGAATTTCAGTTTTAAAATCATTTCCATTTACAACAGTCACTGTGACTTTCAAGTAACTGTTCAGTAGCTTTATCTGAAAGCTGATTTGCAGATCAGGTCATGTCAAATGTTGAATATTCTCAGCTCCCTCTAAATGAAGTGGGAACTGCAGACCAGGAGCACTTAAAAAAATGCAAGCTCCAAGGAAACTCTCAACCTTCTCTTCCTAGGAAAGCTACTTCAGATGCGGATTGATTAAAGCTATGTGTGCTTTTCTTGGGTGGTTACAGAAGTCTCCTTTAGTTTTAATTAAGCAACAACAAATTGGAGCATGTTAGATATACATAGTAGCGCATATACAAAGCTATTTGGACCAGGCATGCCCCATGGCAGGAATTTGTGTCACACCAGTGTAATTGCAGAAATGTAATGGAAACCAAAACCAAAATAAACATTTGTTACAGTAGTGTTTATTACTACAGCAGCCCTGCGGAAACTTGAAAGTAGAAATCTTTGGATGACAATAGATGATCATACCACAGAGGTGACTGCAAAAGACCTGGGGGAGGAAACAGGATGGACATTAAAGACTGAATTGGCTGGGTTTTAGATTTGTGAAAACTGGAGTTTCTGGAGAGACCCCAGTGAAGATAAATGTGACTTTACTGTAAGCTCATAGCCTTTGAGCTAGCCCATTTGATGTGAACATGGCTCTTTTATGAGACTTGACCCGGAATGGCTGGATTGCATGCGTTGTTGTGGTGGGTAGATGCTCTTGTTGTCCTATGAAACCCTTTGAGCTTCAGTATGCAGCCTACTGTTCAGTGAGTGGAACAGCTGGTACCTTCGCATATGTCCTGAAACAGTGTCGAAATTATTACATCTTCGGCTGTCTTCTGTTTATCATACTGACCAGTAACTTGTATTATGTGCCCGTGTTCGTGTGAACAGGGTCTGTTGTGGATGGTGCTCCTTAGTGTTTGGCTTTTTACTGCATGTAGCCTCCTTAAAGAAAGTATCAGGATGTGGCCCCTTGTCAGGTCTGAACCCTTGCACAGACCACAGCTGCCTATCTGTGGTGAGTTTCCCCCATGTTTCCTCGCTGGAAAGCGTGTATGTGAGGTGTGATGTTTCCAGTAGCCTGGACAAGTTGTGTAAGAAACAAGATGAAGATACACCTGAAAATCTGTGTTTTCTGAAAGCTGGTGCTTGGACTGAGGAAAAAAGAGAGATGCAGTGCAGTCATTTACTTTTATCCCCACTACTAAGATATGCTTCCCGTGTGGTCTTGCAGTTACTGCTAGAAATAACTCAGTGTTTTTACAAGCCCTTGTCACCTGGAGGAAAGTATAAAACCTGGCTAGGAGACAGCTGCTATAGACATGAACCACTTCCACTGTGAGCTTCTTAAGGCTAAAACTTCCTTAATTCTTTGTACCCCAGAAAAACAGTGTAGTTGTGTTCTGAGGGCTAACCGTATTCTTTGATTTTTTTTTTTTAATGGAGCAGAGCAGTTAACTTTTTATGTCTACTGATAAGATCATTGCTCTTAAATACTAGTGTTTTTTTTTTTTTTTAAATATTGCTAAACTAGTAGTTGAGACACCAGATATCCTTGTTCTAAAACTATGCTGAACCTGTAAAAGATATGGAAGCAATTGCAGCTGTAGCTTAAAAACTACCTGGATTTTTCTGGTACCTATGAATAATTCATTGGAGCAGTAATATGCCCCCAAAATGCTAACGGAGTCTGATTATACACTTCCTTACCATGTGAATAACTTGGCTGCATGATTTGCCCCACAAATTTCCCTTGTGAAAAAAGTTATTTGAACTGCAGACTTGCACATACTTTGATTAACAGTATTTATTTTTAAAATGCCCATGCATTATCTTGGCAGTTCTAAAGAGCTATGTATGTAGTAAACATCACCTCTATGGAAAAAGTGTAAAAGTGAAATATTTTCTCACAAGTTTTGTAACAACTGATCTATGAAACTTGCTATCTGAACTAAATAAAATTAAAAAAAGAAGAAAAAAAAGTCTGAGTTGTATTGAATAAGTAAGCTCTGAAATACAGAGTTCAAGAAGAGAATGTTTTAATGGTTGAACTTGACATTGCTGTTTGAAGTAGTTTTTTAAATGATAGCTATCTATGTTTGCATTTCCACATTTCATATAATTGTATTCAGTGCTATCATTTTAGATGAAATATAATGAGGAATATACAAATAATTGCATATTTTGTAACAGTTCACAAATTACTTAACTTTTTGCAAATCCGGTTGAGGAACTTTTTATATATTTGGGTCTCCATCTCCCCAAATATATGACAAGTTGTTATAAGTTGTTTTATGAAGGGTGCATTTACTTAGGAATGTAAACATTTGACTTGGTAGTAGTGAAAATCATAAAAACTTTGTTAATGCTACAGATGAATAATTTGGCACTTGTAGGTGCGCACAAGGAAATAATAAAGGAAATATTATGAAACCCCTGCTATGCAGTAAACAAGATGAAATGCCATTTGGCTATCTACACACACACATACTAAATGAAAAGGCCATGCTTGCAGCCTCTGTAGCATGGATTTAATTCTGATCTAAATATATAAAATAGGACTCAGTAATATAAAGGATTTTTTTAGATCTATTTCTGATGTTATGTAGTTAGGGTTGTCTTTCTGGGCTCTCATTTATTGCTGGTAAATATGGTGAACATAAGCTGAACTCAAAATGAGCTACTGCAATCTCTGAAATGTGTGGGGCTTTACAGAATATCTTAGAAAAGCATGAACAGCAGGCTAAGCTAGGAAATAGTTTTGCAGCTAGTGTAAAAACAAACACAGCTTCGCTTGGGCATTACTGCCTGTAAGGACTGAAATATTAGTGAGAGAATTAGCATCTGTTTCTTAACATGGTCAACTAGTGCAGCTGAGGTTTTGTCTCGGCTAGGAAAGGGTAACTTGTATGTGTTTGTTCTTTTATGTCCAAAATGAGATGCCTCCTTAACTACTTCTGAAAAACTGATAGCTTGTATGAAGGGAAATGAACCATCGTGAGCTTTTATAATAGTGGTAATAGTAGAAAAATACGGCTTTCCGTATTACTGACAGGATAAAACATGCTGTCCACGGATTAAAATAAACCTATGTACTAACATTTTATTATGCATTTGTGTAGCATGAAGTTGTAGCTTTATTCCAAGCCTTTGATTAGCCTTACCTGTAGAACCTGAATTCAAAGTAGAAAAGCTAGTAACTTTTAAGTAACTGGTAAGAGCTTTAGCAGGATTTTCTAAGACTTGTAAATAATGTCATCTTTGTCCAAAAGTCAATTACAAAATGATCTGCTTTGTTCTGATTTGTTGCTTTTTGACAGAATGAAGCCTTTCAGTTGCAGAGTTTTAAAAATCTCAGCGCTTTCACACAGCTACATAGTAAAATTTTGGGAGCTAGGACTCAAGAAATGTCAAATACTTGAAATTTGACTGTAGCAGCAGCCAGACAGCTCTTAACTGTGAGGCTTGATCTGATTATTTCTTCTTATTTCTAAAGGCTTGGATGTGAAATTTGAAAGCCAGTGTGGAATTTTAGGGCTAGTAGTGAAGAACAGCCGTGCTAACAGTTGAGTCACTGCTACGGTTCAGAATTTACTTACCTCACTGCAGTGAGTAAAAGAACAGTCAGTCTCTGGAAGCTATTTCATCTAGTTGTGCTTGATTCTCTAAGTAGGCTGAAAGAAATTATCCTGTGTAAATGCAGCAGAATTGTTATCTGAAAGGATGTTGTACTGAGGTCTTGGATTTTTAGCAAGAATTTAAGTCTCTGGCTTGGTTGCTCTCTCCAGATCTTATTTTGATATGTTGCTCTTCTCAGCCACAGTTTTGTTCCTGATGCCTGAGATTTTACTTTATTTTTACTTGGGCTACATTCTGGACAGATTCTCAGGAAGCTCAGGGGCAAACTGTCAAAGACCTCACATGCAGATGTATGTGCTTGTATGTTTGAGGTGTTTAATGTTTTCAGTTTGCTCCTTTTTAAAGCATTTGCATTTAAGCACCTGCTTAGTGCTCATATTTCCATGTGAAAATGTGAGCACTGAAAGGGTTAATATTTTCCTGTCTGTGTTATAGGTAGCTGAAGAGTAATGAGCTCAGGTTTTTGAACAGCCCTGAAGGGGGTGAACAGTTATTCCTTGTTAATCACGGATGTGAAAAATCCTTCTCTTAGCTAATCCTACCTAGTTTAAGGGCAACACATAGCACATTCCTCGTCTTAAAACAGGGAGGAGACCATGAAGCCTGCGGTGCTAATCACTTACCAAGGAATGTGAGACTATCTTACAAGTATTGTACTGGGGCACCTGTATTTGTAGTTTAAAAAATTACTACAGTAATTATCCTGTATTAGCAGACTTTTGTCAAAGCAACTTTGAATAACTTATTTAGGAAAAAAAAAAAATCTGGTAAATCAGAAATAGACAAAGGCTGTCTTTGAAAAAAGAATTTAAGGAGAGAAATAGTGTTCTAATAGCACTGTAGGAATAAGCTTATGTAGCAACAATTTAATTGTGACATAATACCAAATGTTTGATAAAACTTAAAGTCCAAGAGCAAAGTTCTCCTTTTGAAAGCCCTGAATACTTTCACTATTTCTTCACATTATTTTGTTCATCTGAGTCTAGTTTCTCATGGGACTCCTTTTATAGGTCTAGAAGTCAAATTGCAGTGAGAAGTCCTGTTTGCTCTTTGCAGACCTTTTTACAAATTCCAGGGCAGGAAGGCTGTTTATTTTTCCCACATCTGTTTTGTGCTCATCCTTTGTGACATTGTTTGCTGGATGCTCCCCTTTCTTGCTTCTTCTGAAATGGGTAATTTGCACTGTTGCAAAAAGTTGAAACCGAATCTGGCTGTACAGAGCCATTGTATCAACATTTTTTTGTTTCAAATGGTATTTTGTGTTCAGAACATTTTAAAATGATGTTATTAGAGTACTGTTATTAATCTTAGAGTAAAACTAAAATATATAGCTTTAAAAATCATGTTTCTGTCTTGCACAGCTACTTCATTTTTTTTAAAAAAAATGAACAGGTTTACTATTAGATGACTACAGATAAAAGTGCGAGTTGACTACCATAGCACTTTTCATATGAATACAGCATATCTTTCAAATAACATCTAAAGTAAGTTACTGCTTAATTTCAGAAATCACAAATCTGCTTGGAGCTTTATGGTTAAACTTCAAACTACGTGAGGGATCTTACTGCATGACTATCACTTCAGTGACTCGTTGACAAAAAGAGTTTGTTTGAAACTTCATCAGAACAAATGTTTTATTTTCCCTCATAGTATTTAGGGCATTTTGTTGGCTGATAATAGCCAAGGCTAATAATCAGATCAAAAATAGCCACTTGTTCCTTAATTTTTTTAAAACACACCAGCCTTTCTGAGTTGTACTTTGGCACTCAGCCTGTACAGATGCTACAGAAGGTACTTGTATAAAAAAGTGTTACAATGACTCAGGCTTGTAACTGTCTTCCTGGCACCATCTAGACTATTTGCAAGAGTTGCCCTTCTTGCCTGCTGTCTAAATAATCTGCCCAAACTCTAGCTAAATTCTTTTTTTTTTTTTTTTTTTTTTTTTTTTAAACTTTAAGTGTTGCCAAAAGACCATTCTTGCTTGTGTGATGCTCGATCTTATAATACCTCATGGAGGTTTTATAGCTTCTACTTCTTGCAGTTTGTCAGCTATAAGCTAAGACTTCTTAGCACCTGTAATATTTCTCTTACTTTGTTTGAGCAGCTTGCTAATGAACAATGCTAAGCTTATAGCAAGTAAACTTTTAAATGAAAGGTTGTTATTATTATCATTATTATTATTAATTGAAGAAGCCTGGACTTGCTTAATTCCTTCTTTTACTGCTACAGAGCTAGATGAATTGTTGCCATAAATATGCCACAATTTTTCCATCTTGTAGCAGAGGACAATTCTGCCTGGGACAGTAATTGTGCCTTCAGATGAATCTAATAAAATATTTAATTGTTTTTATTTATCAGGAGTAAATACATTTTTGTCCTCTCTTTTTGGAGCATCAAACACTTTTTAGCATTTTCCTTTGAAATGCATGAAGGGTGTCCTTTGACCTCTTCCCTAGTCTGTCCGGGACTCTCTGAATGCCAGCGCAAGTACCTGGTATCAAACCTCCTTTCAGTTCTGTGTCATCTGTCCCATCACTCAAGCCATTAATGAAGATGTTGAACTCTATTTGATCCAGTTTTGCCTGCTGGGTTATACTCCTAGTATCTGGACTTTGTTCTGTTGATGAGAATCCTTCAAACCTGGCAGTTCAGCCGTTTTCTGATCCACCTTACTATCTGCTTACCTTGTGTGTATGTTATCCATATGCCCTTGAGAATTTTATGGGAAACATTGTCAAAGGCATTGCTGAAGTCAATAACATCCATTATTTTCTCCTTATCCAAGAAGCTATTAATCTCCTCATAGAAGGCTATTGGTTTGGTCAAGCAGCAGTTTCCCTTCATATATCCGTGATGACTGCTGCCTTTTCCTGAGTAGGTTTGGTCATAGCTTCCAGGAAGTTGCTCCATCAGGAAGTTGCTCCATCACTTTCCCAGGGATCAAAACAAGGCTGACTGCCCTGTGGTTCTTCAGGTGCCCTTCCATGTCATTCCTGACAACAGGTATGACACTTGCTTTCTTCTAATTCTCAGGAACATGCTCCAGCTGCCTTAGCCTTTCAAGGAAGGAGAGTGGCATTGCAGCAACACTGTCCAGCATTCATGGGTATCTGCCATCAGGTCTTATTAGAGTCCATGTGCATTTACAGCTTGATGTTTGACTTTTAAGTACTGACTTAACATATGCCTAGCAAAACTTTAAGTTCATATGTTATAATCAAATGGAACTTTGGTTTTCTCATTGCTTTTAATGCTACAGGCAGAATTAAGCAGAATTGTCAGATAGATGTGGAAGTATCTTTTCATCTTCTCTCTCACTGCTGAAACAGTAAGGGAAATAGAAGCCTTCAGGAAACAACCTAATTTATCTCCCTTATCTTTTTAGCAGAAAAAGACCTTTTTTTCTAGCTCAGTTTGCACTTAGAAAATACAATATAAGTTCTCTTCTCAAAATGTTGTTCTACAGAATCTATGGAAAACACGTATGAAACTAGCTTTGCACTATGAGTCCTGTATTGGTCTTAATAAAATTATCATTTGGTGTGTATATATACCAAATGATATTTGGTATCGAAAATAAACTTTCTTAGTTAGTGTATTTAGTCTGAAGAATGGAACCCTGATCATACGGTTCTTGACCAGAGGAAAATTCAATGTTTAATGTGCTACTGTTGTAATATCAGCCCTGAACTTTTCACTTGGTATTGTTAAGTTTTAAGTAGAGATCATAACTAGTTTGACTGGACATGAGAAGGCCTTTGCAGAGAAGTCTTAATAGAAAAACTGGCACAATCTTTTGCTTAGCTCTTAATTTTGGGGCTTTTTTCTCACTTGATGACATGTTTGCACAAGTCGCAGATTCATAGACAGCAGTTGCCAAGTATGTTGAAGTTCAGTATGCTGTGGCTTTGGACAGTGATGCACAGATGTTCCCTGCTTTTGACAGACAAATAGCAACTTTGCTTCTGTTGAAGAGTAATGAGGCTGCCTTCCTTGTAGACTTGGGCCCCCGTCTGGTGAGGGAACAAAGTGAATAGACTTATTCTTTTATCTTCTAATGTATCTCAAGTCAAGTTTCTGGGACTGATAGCTAAGTCTAAATCAGTCTGAGTGGATTTCAGTGTTGTGCATTAATGTCCTGCTTTAAGATACTTAATTTTTTTAGCTTGATTATTCTGCATTTCCTGAGCTCTTATTGCCCAGGTGTAGATAAGACCTTTGCAGTGTGTCTCTAGCACCCTGCTCGACCTACCTGAGGTATGTGGTGGGGTCTGTCACTGTGAGGACTGAGTTGAAGTGCTGCTGCCTAAACCCTCAGCAGTCTGTTTTCTGAAACATCTTTTCATATTAAATTGAAATTTATTAAAGACCTTTGTTTTAGTGGTTTTAAAGGTTACACATTTTTCCAAATGAACTCCAACAGAAAGACATTATGTGATTATTTTTAAATATGTGATAGTAATATCTTTTGCAGTTATAATGGAGATGTGTTCCTTTAAGAGCAGAATTTGAAAACTATTTGACACTATGCGTTTCTATGCATGGACAGAGTATTTGCTTATGTTGGCTAACTTCAAAAGATGGATAGTGGATTCTGCTATCATTAACTCTTTGATTTGGAAACCTATCTCTAAAGCAGTGGAGGCAGAATAAAATCTTTGTCCGTTTTAGTGCTGTGGAAGGCTTCTGGTCTCTGTGCACCCAATGGGACAGACTATTTCTAATTAAAGAGCAAATTTATTTTGTAATTTACTTGGAACACTGCTTAGCTTAGAACAACTCATATTGTCTTTAAGCGTTTTTAGTCTATGCCTAGAACTGCATCTGCTTCAACAATTATTGTGCACTAATAGAAGATGTAATGCCTTAAAATCTAGTGGACATACTTGACCAAGGCTTATTTAGCCTGGAGAATAGAAGTCTGGTACAGGAGTAAATAGCAGCCTTCTACTACCTACAAGGACGTTATCAAGACCCTGGAAACAGACTTTTCAGTGCTGAGGTAACTAGAATAAAGTGAAACAAGGTTCAGACTGGTTACAAGATAAAACTTGTAACTCCGGTGAAACACTGGAGCAAGCCAGTTGCCTAGAAAGTTTGTGCCATACCTGTCCTTTCATGTTTTTGAGACCTATCTGACAAAGCTCTGAGCAACCTGGTCTGACCTGCTGGCCCTGCTTTGAGCCAGAGGTTGGCCTGGAGACATCCTGAGGTCTCTGTCAACCTGAATTAATCTCTCACGTGCATGGTAGACTGACATCTACTGCAAAACTCTGTTATTAGAACTGCCCCAGACTACAGGTAGGATAGTAGCACCTATGGGAAGTAAAAAAGGATTTCCCTTGTCGTATGGCTACTATGGGAAGCAAGTTATAGAAGAGTGGTATCAAATGTGGAAAACAGATGGACCTGATAGTGAATTATGGTAGTTGGAGATAATGGTAAAAGTTTTGATTCGCTCCCCCCACCTGACTGATGCTGATTAAAGTTACTATGGCATGAGAGTTTGAGGCAGGCATCAGGATAGCCTGGTAGCATGGCTGTACCTCACTGTCAGGAAACCTGTCACTGTTTTGGAGTATGACACACTCCACAATTTATTCTGCCTGTAACTTGATCACCTTCTGTATACCCTCTGGTGCCATGCAGAAGATGAGAAAAACCCAGATAATGCAGCTGCTTCTGCAAGGCTAATCTGCTCTCTAGACTCCATAACAAATGAACAGGGTTTCCTTATCAGCAATGATAGCCACCACAGATGTACATAAATCCCTTAAATCAAGCTGATTTTTGCTTACCTTTACTGCTTCACAATTTAGAGCAGCCTCTTGCTTGCCTGTGCTTACTTTGTTTTCGTGTCCATTAGTATCAAAGTCTTAAAAATATCTTTCGCCTACCCCTCTGTCAAAGATTTCCGTTATGTTTTCTAATACCTCATTTGGTAGACTCAGCTCTGGGAGTCTTAAGCTGAAGTATTTAAAATATTTTTATGCAGTTTAGATAGTATGTGAAGGTTACTTGAGTTAATCATGAGTTCAGAAATTTACCTGAACCAGGCTTTGATTGCCTGCTGTCTTCCTAAATCTGCAATAACAGGAGAAAAATAATCTTTAGATAAACCACTAATGTTCTTCAGTGTTAAGTTCACAAAATTATGTGCTTTCAGAGTTGTTGTCCAGTTATTTCTGACCGCTACTCAGTGTTTTTCCAGTTCGAAATATAAAAATTCTGGAGAGGATTCTATGTTGTCTTTTCTATTATTTATGTCACTAACATTTGAGTTTTCTCCCTCTGAGTTTTTCAATTTCTGTCTGGAAAGCAAAAAGCTGCAATATGGAATTATTTCATCTGTTTCTTCAATACTATACCTTGAACTTCTGTGCTCTCAGAAATGGCATTCAGTTGATGCAACTGAAAACTTCTCTTTTTGCATTGTCCCAAGGGGCAATCTGTCTGATAGCTAGTTGCAGTGATATTTCTGCTGACACATACTGGAAGAGAAAGTGGTGGGATTTTTTTTTCCTCCAATAGCTGTAGTTCTCCATAATTTGTTAATGTGGATTCCTTGCCACATCTCAATTCTTCCTAATCTGTGGTAACCTCAGGTTTTGGCCTTTGGGGAGAACGGTGGCCATGTCTGTGTCTCTTATTCCATTTTACCTGTACTTTTCTAACAGAGACTGCTACCTAAGACAAATTTTACCTAATGAGTATGAGGCAAAGATGCATCTAAGGAGCTAGCCATATATTTCAATATACATGGTTCTCTGTACTGTTTAAAAATGTTGCTTTAGGACATACTTTTTCGAGGCCATCTATGTGATTAAGCCTCCCAAAGATTTCAGATTCTTCATACTGCTCACAACTGCAAGCTATTTTAGTCTGACACTGAAGCACTATTAATTGCATGTGTATTTTAAATTCACCCCATATCTTTTTATATTTTTCCTTCACATTCACTTACCTGTATGCTAAAGCATAGTGTTAATCTCTTTAATGGAGCTAATTACTAGTATTGGAAACAATCTTTTCCAATGAAGTCCAGCTCATGAAATCATACTTAGCTGTATGAGTCACCTGAGTACTGTGTTAGTAGAATCTCCTGATCTGATAAGTTAGCTACTTGTATAGAAAGTTATTTACTTATGTATTTACTTGTGTAATATGTTTGTAATGCCTGACCTGTATGATCCTTTTAAAATGATCATCAGTGTGCCCCTGCAAAACTGTTGGTGCATTAAGCAATAGAGCCTGTCTGAAGAACCGTATCATCAGTTGATGTTTTATAATGATACTACACCACATTTTTTTGTATTATATTAACATCTTTAAAAAATAGAATTATTAATATTTTCTTTTCACCTTCCAGTTTACCGTTTTTTTTACATTACCATTTTACCAGTTACTATTGATAGTCTTCATTGCCAAGAATCTGAACCTGTAGAGTTCCTACAAAAATACAAAAGGGGAGAGGGCCCTAAATAGAGAGTAACAGAGAAAGAAGGAAAACTATCTGATTTAGACAGAACTTTAAATGGAACAACTATTATTATAGTATGAAAAATAGGCTCCGAGAGACTGAACAGGCTCAGTCGATTGGATTTTTTGTTATGACTGTCAATTCTCGGCGTCAATGCTTCAATATTGGGCGTAGCTTTTTTTTTGTTTGTTTAGCTTTGCAATGTGTAGGTGACTTTAATATAACTACTGTAAGGATAAAATAAATATCAGATAATAACAGGCAGTCTGGTACTCGAGAATGCCTTAGAATTAATGTATTATATAATCAGTGTACACTGGAAACTGACTTGAGATGAGATTCTTGGTAGGAAAGAGGTTGTGGGTTTTTTTTCTCTTTCTCTCTGTAGCTTTACTACAAAGAGTAACGTACGTTATGTACCTCAAATCAAGAAAGCAGATTGTATTTATTTTAACGGGTTGTTATACTGCTGGGTGTACTACTGTGGGCTTTGAACTTGCCACCATAGACTAAATGAATTTAATCCTGATTGCTGTACGTTCAGTGAGAAACTTCATAGACAAATGGGCATCTTCCAAATCTTGGTTGCAGCTTTTCATTTGTGATGTCTTATGCATAACTATTTTTATAAAAAATAATTTCCTTTGATATATTTTTTAAAAATAGAGTGATTATTGCCAAAAAAAAAAATTGTAATGGCACATGTAAGTTGAGACTGATTTTTTTTGACTTTCATTTAATGAGAATTTTTATAGCTGCTTATTTTTTTCTGAGTGCCTAAATTTTATACTCTCGTAGATTTAATTTAGCGATGCATGTATCGATAAATGTTTCTTTGTACAGTCTTTCATGCTCACAAAGTGTTTGCCTGTCTGCCTCTCTAAACCAAGAGGAACACAAAGTTGGCAGAGTATTAAAAATTACTTTGATTTTCATATTTTCAGCTTTCCAGCTGCTTAGGCAGTGTAGAGTCCCAACTTAGTGATTAATTCACACTACAGAAATGCAAAATAATCTTTCATAAAGTGAAATAGGTAATACACTCAGTTAGAGAAACCAGAAAATGTAATTAGTGCATGGTAAATTTACTGCCGGACCATGTCCCCGCTAATGGACCAGAATTGCATAGCTTTTCTGTGCTTTACAATCAGCATATTACAGCTCAGGGATGTCTGCTCAAAATGTTTTCAACGCACTGTTGTAGCACTTGTATTTAACACAGCTTTTTTTCTCTTTTGTAAGGCGCCTGAACAGAAATAATCTTCAGCTACTTTCTGAGCTGCTCTTTCTGGGGACGCCGAAGTTATACCGGCTGTAAGTACGCACAGCCTAATAAGTGTTATGCTTGAAAGTCTGGGCTTGCTCTGTTACTGTGTTTTGTATTTAACCAGACTAAAATATCTTGGGATATTAATGATGGTTTGTTTAAGCTGAGTACTTTCTTATTTTATGAGAATTTTTTTTTTGTATCTTCTAGATGCTAATACTTGGAGGTGACAAAACATTATTTCACCCATTCCTGCTTCTGTAAATTAAGTCTTGCTGAAAAGAATGCTTCAGCTCTTATTTTCCTTTTCCTGTATTTGAGGGGGGAAACAAATAAATATATATATATATATATTTCTTTAGACATTCTGATCCAGACATACGGCAGTGTACAAGAACTTGGTATATTTTGGTACTCTGTTTTTTGTGTATGTACACACTGGATCAGAAAAAACTTGGGTAAATGTCAGGTTGTGGAGTTCTCTCCCTGATCCCCTCACAAAGACAATGAAGGCAGTAATTTAAACTCTCGGTGAGAGTGGGAAGAGTTTTTATTTAAGGTGAAGAGTTTAATTATCAAGTTGAGCGATGAGGTTTAGTTTGCATTTTTCTCTTTATTTTGGTAATGTTTTACATGTTTAAATGTGTTAACTCATTAGCTATTTTTGAGAATCCACTTATTTTGGTTGTAGTGTAAGCATGGGACAGTTCAGATACTGATTTTTTGGTGTCTTTTTACCTATATTCTCATTTATTGTAATAAAATATATTTCAAGGTGACTTTCGGTCATAACCTGTGGCATGAGAGACACAACCTGATATGCTTACATAGATTTTGAAAAGCAGATATGAATACAGACATTTTAAAAATTAGATACACTCATATACATTCTTTAGTCTTCAGGTGTTTGGTTTTTTTTCTTGGGTTTTTTTTTTTTTGCTGTTGTAACTGAATTTAGATGGTGAGAATAAGTATATTTCTTAATATTAACTCCAAATACATTGATTTGATTTTACTGACTCTTATTGTGTGTGTGTGTGTGTTGGGAAAAATGGTGAAGATGAAGGAAGATGGATTTTCTATGATTAATTTCTACTTTAATATATTTTTAGGAAGCGATTTCTGGTTTTCATGTTGCAAAATAATCTTTTTCCTCCTAGTAATAGGAAATGGCAAACTGAAAATGATTCTATTGTTGGTGTAAACATTTTAGTTCTATGCATTTTACTTTGCCTTTATTGTGTGTGTTTTTGTTTGTTTGTTTCCAAAACTTCTTGTAGATACAATGAATTATTAATTTGCTAGGCCAAAGAGTTCCTGAAGGCTTTTGCTCTGACAAACAAATATTTTTGTTCCACTGCAATATAACAATATACTCATATTAAGTTGTATATGTATTAACAATTCAGCCTTTTCTGTAATTTTCATTAGCAGTCATGGAGATATTACTTCCATGAGAGAAGAAAATGAAAGAAGTTTATGATAATATTATTATTCCACCTATAATACAATGATTGTTATCTAAATTCATATAAAATAGAAATGAGCCATAATTTGCAGGAAAAGAATGGATGAACACTTCAGGCAAAATTGTATTTGCACCTACTTAATTCAGAATTGTATATCTGATAAATGCAAGTCCTAAATCTATGATTTCTTTTGACATAAAGCATGCAATTGCTCATATATATGGTGGAAAGTAAAGAGATCACTGGCTTCACAGTATTAAATTTCCTCTGCCTAAGGGTTATTGTTGATCAGACCATGAAAGTAAGCGTCTGGTTATAATGTATTCAAGTTTAAAAGAAAATGCAAGTGATATTGAAAATCTAGGTTTGTTTAGCACAAAGTTTATGCTTAAGTCATCAGGGCAGCAAAGGAGTTGTGAGCTAAATGTTCTTGGTCAGCTTTCAGATTTTATTTAAATTGATCACTATGTATGGTAAAAATGATTAGTGTTTTTTTCTATGTGTGTTGTGTATGCTTATACATATAAATATACAATTCTTTAAGGAGAATTAAAGCTCTCTAAACATAGTCATTAAAATGTACAATATGCTTTAGTTTTTGTATTTATTTTTGGCATTTAGCAGCTAATCAAACCGAGTGCGCACTGCAAGTTTTCAACATACTACTGAGCTTCTGTGAATAATAATTACCATTTGACCCTTGGCTGTAAATGAGATGCCAGGTGAAGAAGCACATATGCTTGTTGTGTAGCTTAAATGCAATATAAAAGAAAGAGGGTACACTGTATATGAATTATGATTAGACACAGTTGGTTGCCGCCAGCGGCCGGCTATGCTTTCCCTTTGCTGTCTGCTCCAATTTCTCTTTGGACGGGTTGAGAGAGCACTGCATGTTCAGGTCAAGATGTTTGCCTAGAAATAGTAGTACAGTTGCAGCTGTGTTTGCTGGAGCAGGAGACTAGTTTAAATAGCATTACCATTTATCCAGTCCATTAACAGAACTCTGTAAAATAATACCAACTCTGCATAAACTACAGGACAGTGTAATAAAATTACAAGCACTTGTTGACAGATGGGAAGTGTAAGTAAAGAAAAGTGATAGGTTGAGAGTTTAAAAGACACAAGGCATAATTTTCTCTGTCTAAAGACGGTCGATTTTCAAAAATAATTAACTGAATTATTTTTTAGGTTACTTTCTTTTAGCTTTTCTACCATATTCTAAGAAAATGCCCTTTAGAATAAAATTGACTTTTCAAATCAAAACGTAAACTAATTACACTTAGGAGTTGGTCTACGTTTTGGTGTATTTTTCTAAAGGAAGTAGCATGTTGAAAAATATCATGAAGAATGCTGTAGGGTGTATTAATCTTATCTTGTAAGACATCTTTCAAAGAAAAATGTACTCTAACCTGTGTGTTTTGACAAAGTGCTGTTAATTTAGGTGCTCTAGCAGATCCCTCAGGATAACACAAGTCCTTGCTCAGCAAGTCTCTTTGGGAGAATGGTATGTGTTGTTTCTGGTGGCTTGTGTGCCCACTGCCACGAACTTGTGTGTGCCTCAGCAAGAATACCTTTGCTGCAGAGAGCAACTGCAGCCTCATGAGCCCTTGGCTGAGGGAAATGGGTTTTGACTTCTTACTTTGGCTGTTTCGATCACAGTTCGTTGACCGTCACTTGCTGCAGGATATCAAGTGCTGGACCCAAAGCTGTTTGAGAATGTGGTCTTAAATATACCTTCATTAGAGGCATGTGGAGGATATGGAATTCCCTGCAGTGTGTTTGTGCCATTGCATTTGAGTTCCTTTCACTGGGAATGCAGTTAAGTTACTGATCAGTGTGTTTTGTAAGTTAGGCAGTACTAGCTCTGAAAAAAACACTTGCTAGTGGATGTACACTTAATCCTCCAGTGTGCTAGACACCTTTTCTCTCTAATATAAATATATTAAAAGAATGTCATGCTTAAAAAATACCTCCTGCGAGGTGATGAGGAGGGAGTCTTAATAGTCTGATTAGAAAGCACTCAATTTTGAGATATCTGTTAGTGACTTAAAGCTAAGAATCTAAAGAAAAGAAAAAAAGGGGGTGGCAATAAAAATGTATATATGCTATATACATTTTTTGTTCCATATACATAGCCCAGGACAGAGCAGCAGTGACAACAACCCAACCCCGCATGGGGGGCCCTTGCAGAAATTCCTCCTGAATTAATTTCTGCCAGCTATGATTAAAGTGTGCGGCCCTGGATGTGTCAGACACCATAGTTCCCCGCTTCATTTTACTCTTGGCCTCTTTGGCCCCTGCCACAATAAATTGCACAATGGTCGGGCAGGAATTGCAGGTTACAGTTGCCACGGTTACCGTTGTCCGCTCGGATCGACATCATTACTCATCCGGCCGGCTCCTGCCGCCGCTGCGGAGCGGGAGCGCGGAAGGTGCCGCGCGGCAGCCGCGAAGTTCCCTGGCCACGGGCAAGCCTGCGATTGCATCGTCTGCGCTGAGGCCCTGTGAGCTGCAGGGGTTTTCCTTCCTCCCTTGGCAAAGGCAAACGCAAATCAGAGACGACAGTATGGAGAGAGAGAGAGAAAAAAAAAAAAAAAAGAGGATTAAAAATAAGGTTAAACAAACAAAAAAAGGATAAAAGAGAACTTTAGAAATGTTTTTGACTGCTGTGTCTCCTTATTGTGTTTGCTGCTTAAATAGCTTACACTTTTGTTATAGCCTTTTTAGCTCTAACTGTGGCAAGCTACCATAATAATTTGGTAGATGAGATCGTTTGTGCATTTCACCCTGGATCCCTTCTAACAACTCGGTGGTGAAATCTCCTTAGAGTGTTGCTGCTTATCCGCCAGCCTTCGAAAACACTCATTCCCACTGCTAACAGGTGGCTGTGGAGCTTAAAAATCCAGTGAGGGGCACAAGTGGGTTTCCCTTATTTGAAGGCAATTAGTAGGGAATCTCTGCGCTTTGGGAAAGCCAATGGTTAAAGGAACTGCTGAGAGGTAAGAGCAATTGCTGGGTGTCCACCGCTTGTGCGGCAGTGACAGCCCAGTGCTCTGTGCCGTGGGGTCGAGCATCAGGTCTCTTCTTAGAGCAGCAGAACTTCACATCCATGTGAATTCAGAATTTAGCAAAACTTGACTTCTGTGATTGGTTTCATTTTTCAAAAAATACATCCTTTGGTGCATTATAGCAGTTTTCATTTTCTTGTATAATAGATTTGAATATTTTAAAATAAAATTCATCATGCTAACATGGTTTCTTGTGTTGTTCTATCACAGCGATTAATTTAAAATATAGGAATGTTTGCATTGTTTTAGTTGGACAAATAACCCTCTCAGAAATAATAAAATTGTAAGTTTTTAGCAATTCTAGTATTAATTAGGCTTTAATTACTAGAGTTGGTATGCTGACACTATTTTTTAACAGTGACTATAATTCTTAGAAAATGTATCTTTCAAAATTTTTATTTAATTAAGATACAATGCAAAGTAAATGTGTAAAATGACTGTACAATTTTTACTGGTATTGTAATTCAGTAATTAAAAGGAAATCCCTAATATAATAAGCTAGATTAATTACTACTTTCTTGCAGCGTGAAAGCACCATTATTATGACTTGGCTAAATCTGCACACTGCCACTAACAAAAGGTCTTATGGCACCAATACAGAAAGTTTTTAAAGCGAGTTTGGCTCACTAGGCTGCAAGATCACTGTTAGTTACAATTTGGTGAATTTTATTTTGCTAAAATTATAATCTATAAAGGAAGGACTATTTGGAAATGTAAGAATTGATAGTATGAAAGTTGCAAGAGGCTTGCTAAGGTTCGTTACCTCAACGAAGAAACTGAGGAACCAAAATAAGTGGTGTTCACAGTGCTACTTTTAATATATATTTATACATATATAATATATGGTTTTTCACTTGGATTTCATTGTTTTTCCTGCCTTTTGCTGTTTTAAGTTATTAATCTATAGGCTTTTTATGAGCTATGCTTTCTTTAGTATTTCTGTAGCACCTAGCATGTACAGGGAAAAATGGTTATGTGAAAGCTTGCCTTATATACCAAAGGCAGGTTAAACACAGATGCTCAAAGAAATAATATGCCTTTTTTTATTTAGAAATGTTTTGTTCTTGTGAAATTGGTCACTCAAGACATGTTTATATTTTTTATTTCTGATATAATTTGCAAGTATCTTTTAGTGTGTGTGTACGTACGTGTGTGTGTATGTTAGTTGGGCAGGTGGGTTTGTTTGTTTGTTTTTTCTTCAAGGGATAAAGTGGTGGGCTGAGTGAACTCTGCTACCAGGCAAATTATTATGTCCTGACATAAACTGCTTTTATCAAACTTTCACTATTTCAGCAGGTTGACATCTATGACTTTTCAGTATAACAAGCATTCCAAAACTGTTTACTCACCTTGACATCATTTCCAAATTAAGGTTAAAACACCAAGCAAACATAATATAAACATCATGGGCTAACATAAACATCTCTGGTATTGAAAATATTTTATGCTGTTAGCTGTTGGTATTTAAATATGTCTAATGAGAAAGCAAATTAAGCTATTAATTAAGCTTATTATCTCAAGCTATTGCAGTTTTGGAATAACTTAAAATACCTCAATTACTTTGAATGCCACTATATTATAAAAATGTAAAAATATAAAGATAATAAAGATGTAAAGATATAAAGATTATAAAGATGTAAAGATGGCCTGGCTAACCTGATTGGAACCAAGCATAAATAATTACCCACAGTGTTTTTGTTCAGGTGCTAGCTGACAAAATACATAATGGAGAACTGTTTTTTTTTATGCCAGATTTAAAGTAACTTGGTTTGGGTAATCTGTAACCACATTAGTGTCCAGTCTGAATATGTTCCTGGATTGTTCCTGTGGGGTTAACCTTGAAAGCTTTGGTAAACTGTGACATAGGAAACCTTTTAGGCAGGAGTTAAGTAGGAAACTGAATCTCGGTGAAGGAAGTAATGAAAAGTAAAAAGGCATGTCGAAGGAAATGCCATTATTATGTGGTGCAAAAATGTGGTGTGAAGTGTTATAAAGAGGACATCTGTAAGTCTCTAATTCCATGGAGTGAGCATTTAAGTGCAGCCATGTCATCCTGATTTAACCAAAAAAGAAAAAAAGGAAAAAAAAAAAAAAAAACCCAGGCCAAAGGAAAATGCAAGAATATAGAGACTTTTCCTTATGACCATAGGTTTCTTCCACTAGTGGAAGATTAAAGCCTCAAGGAACTGAATAGCTGAGAAAAGTCCAAAGAAAAGTTGATTGCTTCCCTTCCAACAGTTCCAATTGATTGAAAAAAGCCTAATTTAAAGTTCTGTTTGTTCTGTGTCTTAAACCATCAGAATTTTCTTTTAGAACTGGGGGAATGCTCTGGAAGAGAAAGAATCTAAGGATAAAAAGTCATTGCAGGCCAACAATTGTTCCTAATCCTCACAAAATGCTGGAGAAATTAAATTTATTCTTTATTGCTCAAAGTGTTACCTAGGTCACTGGGTGATGGGAAAATTGAACTGGAAGTCGAGTAGGCACAATCTTTGTTTTGTGTCTAGATGCTTAACCTTAGACACGACAAGGCATCTTAGTGTGTTGTGGGAACTTGGTTCAGAGTATTAACACCAGGACGTTTATTACCCTGGATTTATAATAGGCTGTGCTGTCAGTAGATGAAAATGTTGTGTTTACATTTCAGTGTTAAATGATCATTTAATTAACACCTAAGGAGGGGAAAAAAAAAAAGAACAAAAAAAATTGTGAAATTCTTAGCGGCTTTTATTGTTGGTTTCCTTGGAGGTTTTAATACCCAAGTTGCAGTGCAATTGCTTCTACAAGTGCAGCTAGAAAAGACATTTATGAATGTAGTCAAGAAGGACAGACAGTTTAACCCCTGTTGACCTTTCATCCTGAATGTTGATTTATATAGCATTTTAAATGCATCGAATTTGTTTTAAAGCTTCTCTGAAGCAACATACATAGAGTTCAAGCAACAAATGTATTTTTCCTGTGTAAAACGTTTCCCAATATATACATTTTTATAGAAGAATTGGGGGTTTTCATAGAAAATTGCTAATGTAAGTAGAACATACTGACAGGCATGTTATAGCATTAAAAGAAATAACTGAAAATTCTTTAGCCAGTCTTGTGTTTTCCTGATAGGAGTATGTAAACTTTCATGGGGGGGGGGGGGGGGGGGAAGGCGTTCTGAAACAGACAATATATTGTGCTTTGATGGTAGTAGCTACTGTCTGAATTCTTCAAAATTGGCTCTGATGGTAGGAGCTATTGTCTGAATTCTTCAAAATTGGCAAGGGAAATGGCATTACTGCAAAAATGCATAGCCGTTTTAGCCAGCACGGATCCACTTTCCTGTGTTCTATTGTATCAAAGCAAGTCAAGGCTATCTAAAAGCTTTAATTTGCCCCTGGTCCTTAATAATGCTGTCTGTTGTAGTACTGATCTACAAATGCCTTTTCTATAATGTTGGTCTATAAGGCATGTTTGAATAGTGTTTTTTTGTTTGTTTGTTTGCTCAACCTAGAGCTAATGCTACTTTGTAGCATGCTGTACTTCGTTAAAGAGCAGCTGCTCTTCAGCCGATCTATTTTTAAAAACACTACCTGTAGTAAAAACTGAAATTGCAGCCAGGTCTAGAGATTGCTGTTATTTTGGGGGAGTTTTTAGTGGTCTTTTCAGTCAGCTCTGCAGGGGGAGTGGAAAGGTGAGGGGAGGAACAATTTTACAAGTTTGTTTATTTATATGTAATTAGGCAAGATAGCTTAAATCACTTATTGGTTGACTAACAAGTGTTTTTTGTTGTTTTTTACTGATAATCATATCCTTTGCACATGTCAGTAAATGAGTTGCAAAGCTTAATCTGCTGATACAATAAACATTTTTCTCTACACAAATGAGATTAGACATTGAGTAGTTTAAGTCTATATCTTCAGATATAGATCTGTTAGTCAGATATATTTGCATTTCATTTTACCTAAAATCTTTGATCATTTATAGCTAAAGCAGTTTATCAGCATTCATACAGTACACTCCTTTCAGTTTTTGGTAGAAATTTCACCATATCACTTCCTCCCAAAGGTGCTTCTCGTAGTACTAGGAATAAAAGGGCAATTTACCCTGTACCAAGCTGGGATTACTCTCCCTTCCCAGGGCTGTCCTGGTGTAGAGCTTGGAGACTTATCAATCTAGTGAATAATTAAGACAAGGAATGGATGCAGGAAGCCCTATGCTGAACTTTGTATACATGAGGAGATAGTGTACATGAGCAGGTAGACTTTGAACCTGTGTGGAATTCAAAGTATCCTGTGTACTAGGGCGTATAGATTATTTAAATAGCAATTGAGGGGGTTGTATTTTTGTTTTTTTTTTTCTCATTATAGTAAACCAAGTGCAATGTTTGGCCTGAAAGAGCAGGGCTTCAGTGAGACCCGTAGCCAGGAACATGCAGGGCTGTTGTCTTGTGCTGTGTGGCTGCTGCTGGCACTGTGGTCTGGGGTGGTGGCCCTATTCAGGAGAGGCCGCATGTGAATACCAAGTGTTTCTCCTCTTCCAGCACTTGAAGGGATTGCTCCACCGTGCTGTGCTGATCACTGTTCAGGGAATAAAGCCTGGAATTGCTGAAGGCTTTTCATCATTTACAGCCATGCACAGGTGCAGGCCTTGAAGAGCATGTAAAGGCCATATGCAGGAGGCTGCTTTCCATGGCCCTTAATCTTTAGGGCAAAGAAAAAAAGGGGCTGAGATAGAGAGTAAATCTCTGATTAAGTATTCCTCGAGGATTTATAGGGTAGTGAATATGAGAAACAAAATTCTGGCCCTTCCCCCACCCATTTCTCCAGCCAGTTCAATGATTTTTTTTTTACGTCTTTTTTTTTTTTCTTTTTTTATTCTTATCTTACATGTCTAATCCTTGCAGCGGTAAGGAAAGGTAGAATGGAAGGTAGACATGATGGCTGTGGATCAATGCTCTTACTCCTGGTACTTTTCACAGAATCATTATGGTTGGAAAAGACCTTCAAGATCAAGTCCAACTGTAAACCCTTCAACATTGTCTGCCAAACCATGGCCCTAAGTGCCTCATCTACACACTTCTTGAACCCTGCTAGGGTCAGTCACTCAACCACTTCCCTGTGCAGCCTATTCTAATGCTTCACCACTCTTTCCATGTAGAAATTCTTCCTAATGTCTAACCTGAACCTCCCTTGGTGCAACTTGTGGCCAATTAGTTTCGTCCTGTCTATAGTTATTTTGAGACGTGATTGACCCCTTCCTCACTACAGCCTCCTTTCAAGTAATTGTGGAGAGCAATAAGGTCTGTGTCTCTTCTTCCCCAGACTAAGTAACCCCAGCTCCCCGAGCCGTCCCTCCTAAGGTCTCTGCTCCAGCCCCTTCCCAGCTTTGTTGCCCTTCTTTGAACATGCTTGAGAACCTCAATGTCTGTCTTATAGTGATTTAGAGATGGGAGACATAAGTCTGGGGAAAGGGACAGAAGAAGCCACATTTTCCCCTTTTGTGCATTCTTGTAGGAATGGGTGGATGGCCCGAAGAGATTTAGGTAGTTGACTGACCTCAACACTTAAAATCTTAGGTTAGGTAAAACCCAACAGAAGGGTAGGAAAGATGGATAGCAGCTATCTAAGCAAAGGGTTATTTTTAGAAGCTTGTTCTCAGAGTATAAAGACAGAAAAGGCTAAATAGAAAAGAGTGTGAATGTGTATCTGTCTTAACTATAGTAAGGAAAAAGTTTGGAAAACTTCACTGGGTGTGGCTGAGTTAACAATGCAAATGAAGGAATGCACACACACACACACACACACACACACACACACACACACACTTGTTTACTAAGTTGGTATGTGTGGGTTTTAACAGAAACTCTTGTGAAGTGAGAGCCTACCTGTACAGGAGTGCTTTGTTTCTGGACCTTCACTGTTCATGTTAAAAGTGCAGGAGCGAAAATTCAAGTGACATGCAGAATAGAGAGATGTTTTTCAGGGGTAGGGGGAGAAATTATACAGGCTTGGGGGAAATATGCCATTTCTTTATCTAGGAAAAAATAAAATCGTAATCTTCAAATAAACACTTATTACTTACCAATAAGGGCAGTTGGATGGGTTCTGCTTAGTATGCAAGCTACCAAAGTGGGTCAGTCTTTACCGTTTGGGCTGGTAACAACTGTTTTTACCTACACAGACAGAATCTTTTACTGTGTTAAAAAGACTCACAGGGCTAGGAAATAATCAAAAATGTAGTACTGTTTTAGGATCTAAAAGGAAGATTATTGTTAAAGTTGGCTCTGCTTGTGTGCCATACTAAGGCAGACTTGTGACACTTGTAGTGCCACCTTCAATTTAAAATCTCTACAGAATTAGTTTTAAAGCTTCTAGAGTTTTGTAGACTTGTCATAGATTGTTTAAGTCTTAGGCAAGGCACTGAACTGAGGTATTTGTATTGAGTCCATTGCTTTGTAGCTTATTCATGTATGATCGATAAACAATATTCTAATAAAATTTGTTAATGATGACCTAGAGAAATGAGAAACCGTGCCAAGGGATTTTAAATCAGAAATACATGAAATATGCCAGAATAGCTTGCCCAATGGATAAGAGCTTGACACTGTTGGAAAAACAGAATAATTAGTGAGTGGAAAATCCAAATTATGGTCAGTGAGGAGAGAAAGCATTAGCATTCTAAGAGATTTTAGTGGTGATAATAGATACAAATGTGCAGTAGGAGATGAAATAATATGTTCGTGTAATTTTGTGCATAAGAATCAGACTGTGGATAAGTGAAAATAATGCGTATCTTTAATCACTAGTTTTGCAAAACTATGGGGAAGGCAGATTACTTTTCTAATTGTGGTAAGCTCACGTTTTCATTTTGTTGAAATGCTAAAAACATTTTACTAGGAACTTGGCTGAAGTATGTAATTTTTTATGTAATCATAAAACTTGCAGAAACTATTCTGTGTAGGTTTGAGACGGGAAGTTTCTTAGCATGAAATAAAACTGAAATGGATTTGACTTGCAGGATAAGTTTTGAAATGAATATATACATTAGCTATGTAACAGTTGAACAGATGCAGAATAAAAGTATTGTGTATGTATATATTGAGAAAAACAGAAACAAAACCAGGAGAAATATAATCCAGTTAGGAGGTTGGTTGGTCAAGAAAAGATTTCTGCAGCAAGTTATAAATTTCTGAGTTTAGTAAGGCAATGATCGTTTGACATGTATACAACTTTTAGTTAAAATACTCAGTGGCTCCAAGTAAACTTGTATTAGTAAAGAAGTGGAACCTGATGGTTGGTTGCTGGGATTATAAATTCACAACGTTTAACAGGTAGAAGTAATGGCGCATACTGAATTTTCAATGTAGTGCAAGTAATAAAGTCAAAATTTTTCTGCCACAAATTTTGTTTTCTGTTCATCTCCTAACCATTCTGTCTAATACAAGTTGTCTTGAGAGTGAGTTTCACCACAAAGGTGACAAGTGGGGAGAAGGGTTCAATTCTCTTGTATAATCTTTTGTACTGCAATGTTTGTGTGATGTTTTTGACTAGAATGGTGAAATGGAGCAGAAGCAGCAAGCATAGGCAATAAGCAGTTCTCATACCCAAATATGCTTTGCATGAGGAGTTGATAATAGGAGAAACCTAGGAAATATTGTGTCACTTTTTCTTGAAAATTATAAATACTGTATTTTGTAGTACAGATTAGGAATCTGCTGGTACACTTTTGTATTCTCCTTCAGGGAAGATTACTCGTCTTAATAGCTCCAATGCAAGATAACTCGTTCTAAAGGAATTTATATATTATCAGAGACGTGCTTTTGTCACTGACAAAAAACAGTGTTAAGGTACTATCCACATGCTTATAAAGCATTCACATATGTTTTATAAGTAAATTTAGATCAGGGTACATGGTTTGCTGCAAGTTATAAGGACAAAATTTTATATTTAAAAAAAATCATGTGGTTCTCCTGTTGCTCTTTAAAAAGACTTAAAAGTTCCATTCGTGAAGGAAAACATTATAAGCTTATGTACTTGGTTTTGTGTTTTGCATTGGATAGGAATTTGCATGTTTGTAGCTTGGGCTTGGCCTTACTGTGTGATGTGTGGCCATGCATTAGTATTCATGATTGTTTGGGCCTACATTGTTGAGATTTGTTAACTTGCTAACAGTACAAAAAACAGTACAAACTGAGAGGTACTGAGTATGTCCAAAAGAAAACATTCAAGGTAGCCTTGAATCAGTAGCCATTTAATCTTATATTCTTATATTTTTATGTGATAAATTAGAAGTATGCATTTGAATTTTAATATTTTCATGCAGAGACTAATGTTGTAAGAGATTTTATAATTTCAGTTTATGGTTCTTTACAAGTTATTTGATTACATGCTGAGTTAAAAATGGAACCTATACTAGATATTTTTTTCTTTTAAGTCTTCTGTGCCTCTGTCTTTTTCCCATGATATAGCTGTGAGTGGGATTGTTTGTGAGGAAGTGATGTTCTTAATCTGCCGTTTTATCCACTTTACTTGCATTTTTCAATTATGAGTGTATTTGTCCATTGTGTTTCCTCTAAATGATAATCTGAATACAGAAAGACTTTCCAGCTATTTTGCAGAATGTGAAGGTTGCTGAGAGCTCTTCTCAATGGTTTAACATCACGCTTTATTGTGCAATAGTAGCATAGGTCCCACATGAATTGGACATACATTTAAATAAAAATAAAGAGTAGTTTTGGTACACCCAAGGAAGATACAGGCAGAGAAAATGATCAGAATATCCTTACTAATCAGCTCATTTACTCTAATTTTGCTAATTCATGGTTGATAAATCTACCTAGAAATCTCTTCCATTTTAAGTCAGAATATGGAAAACTCTGCATATAATTTCTTTGTAATCAATCAATTCAGCAATCACAAATTGCTGAATTTGTGTAGGACCAGAAGAAGTGTGTGGAGAAAGTTATGACCAGTATTTAAAAAAAAAATAATAAAAAAAATCAAACCAACCCCCCCCCCAAATTTGGAAAGTGTTTTAGCTAGGTGGTCCAGTAGAATAATGAATATTCTAATTTTCCGTACCAGAGGAAAATACTGTATAACCAGAAGTCACATTTGAAATGATATTCTGTTTTATTTTATCTGTAATTTCTGTATATTGCTGGATGTCGTTTTATCAGCAGTGCAGCAACCATGTTGTGATTGCGTAATGTTTAGAAAGGATTGTACCAAGTAAAATTTTCCAGATATAGGGATTAACTGTAGCTTTAAAGAGGTGGATAGATGAGTGTTTGAGGGGCATTTTAAAGTGCACAAGATAAATATGATCTTGCTTGGTCTCTATTTTATGCTTCTCGTTTTGGTTTTGGATGTTAGGTTGGAGAAGGGGGTTGGTAGGGGTTGCTTGAGGAGGTGTAAAGGGCAAGTTAAGGACATCTTCCTTACATCCATACTGCACTTATGGTATATTGCACTGCAGTTTTATATAGAATTGATGGTTTGAAATAAGCCAAGGTAGTTTTTGAATGCATGGGAATTTCTTAAGATAAACACAGCCATGGAGGGGAAAATGTGATAATGACTTGCTGCTGATGGGCGTCTGCTGTCGCGGGTCCAGTGAGAGGCAAGTGCCAACGCCCCAGCCTCTGCATTGGGATCCAAAGGGTAATAAAGGAATTTGGCAGCACTGGGGTCTTTATGTGAATGTATTACCATGACTATGAAGATAAATAGTTCCAAAATGGAAATACTAACAAATATTTAGTCATTTCCAAGCAGATTAAAAATGAAAAGAGTCATAGTAGAGGAACCAAGATAAACAGAGAAGGGCAAAACTTCTGAGTACGTGCTCCATTCCCATTTCCTGAGGCTGGTGCCTGCTTTTAAAATATATTTGCACAGAAATATATTACCTTCCTAAAGGCTGTGCACCATTTTTAAAAATTTCTTTAAACATCCTTTTTGTCCTTCGCTTCCTCTGTCTCCCTTATGCAAGCTGCGTCCCCAGCTAAGGCCTATTCAGCTGTCAAGAAGCTTTGTCTGTACTGTGCTGTGGACTAATGAGCTGCTGCGGAAGCTCCACTGCCCAAACTGTGGAGGGGAGAGCTAAGCTAGGCTCAAGGGGAGGCTCCCCCTGGTGGGTGCTGAGACGCTGAATACCAGGTTTCCATGCACTTCTGCTGCACGAAATTAATCCACTCCCCACCCCCCTTTTTTTTGGGGGGGTGGAGGTTGGGGGGGTCTGTTTCCTTCCAAAAAAAATTTTTTTTTTTTGTCTTCAAATAATTGTCAAGGCTCCGTGTCCTGAAAACTTGATGGGAAAGCAAACTCCTAGAAAAGGAAAAATGTTGGTGGAGTCCACAGACCTTAGTGGGTTGTGTTGTTGTTTGGTTGTTTTTTGTGTGTGTCCCTGACATCAAAATTTAGAATTTCATGACTTAAAAACTTAGAATTTCAAGTTTAGAATTTCAGTCTGTGCTGAAGATATTTTTTTTCTAGTCTGTTTGCCTGATTGGTTCTTCCAAGGTGTTTAATGCCATTTGCTTGAGTGACTTATTTCTATGGGCTTAGGAGGTTTTTCTCCCTGCTTGCTAGCCCAAGCTGAATGACTCATTTGAGATCAAGCTGTTGATAGAGGAGATGTTTTCAGAGCTGCAGATGGCACTGCCAGCATCTCAATGAAATCTGATGCCAAGGGAAGCATACGAAAATGTAGGAAATAATACTGTAAATCAAATGTGAATCTTGAAAAATAGTGATATGTCTGGAGATTAAAAAATGCTTTGTGTTTTCCGTAACGACAGAGAAATCAATTGTCTCCACCTTTCCACTTCCATTAATTCCAGCTCTAGCTCAGAAGATTTCTTTATTGCCTCCAGCTAATTGAACTGATACACTGATCAACACAATATACCAGAATTTTAACATGTTCAGAGTTATGTTTATATCCTGTTTTTATTTGAAGAAAGATGCTATGGTGGTCTTTTGTCTTCATGAACAGATATTTTGCCTTTTGCCAGCTCTTAGGCTTGCAGGTTTACCCCTCTGCCCCTCTTCCCCTTTCAGAAAATACTAGCTTGCTAGTTATAGGTCAGGGAAAACCTTAGTACTGAAACATGTATTTTCACATTGATGCAAACTCTATGTATTGCAGTGAAACCTATAATCTAGCATAGTGTTTCAGATTCTTAAGTTTCTAGAGGAGTAAAGGGAAAAGTTGTGCTAGTGGAATCCTGTTTTTAATGTTATGGATCAATGAAAGCAATTTCTGTGCAAGGAGATAGAGGACAGTTTAATGGATAAAATATGAGCCATAATTTCTGATGACTATTTTTTATTGTATAACTTGTCAGAGCTCAGGGGATATCATGTTGAGTCATGCTTCTTCCATTCTTCAGTCATCACCTTTATCAGATTTTTGGGCACAGTGAAAGCTTTTTGTCGTCTTGGCATTTTCAGCATATTTCTCATCTTGGTCATCTTTCCTGCACTGCCCTGAACCATGCTGTGACCTTGTTGGCAACTTTCACTGTGCTCAGTGATAAACTTTGGTATCTTGTTGTTTGTCTTTTCTGGGGAAGAATGTTGTCTTTCTCCTAAATGGTTTTACCTCCTCTGTATTCTTAGCAGAAAATCTGGTTAGTCTAACTTTTTTTTGCTATAAATGATTTTTAAGATGTTTTGCCTAAAGACCTTGCAGTCATCTTTCTCTTGGAAACATGAAATGAAAGAGAATTAAATTGTCCAAATTCTTTAAAAACAACTCCCCCTCAATTGTTAATATATACTTTATACATTTGATTTTTAACAATTGGAAATAATCCCAGAGCAGTAAGTATAAAGTTGAATAACTAGAGATTTTTTTGCATGTAATTTTTCTAGTTGCACAAAAGTAACCATGACACTGCTTTCTGTTCCTTGAGCATGTTAGTGACTTTAATTTATTTGATTGGCTAAATGTGACTCTCATTGTGTAAAAAAAAAAAAAAAAAAAAAAAAAAAAAAATTAATTACTACACCTCGCAAAACCGCTCCCATATATTAAGTGCTATTTGTAGAAAGCTGATAGATTGACAAGTGATTGACAGGGTAAACAGTCCCCCTGTGTTCTGATATCGCATGCTGTGATGCAGTGCTACAGATTCCACATAAGCCCCAGGAAGTAGCCACAATCCAATTTTTATTAGCTGTTAGTGCTGATGCATTTTGATGTTATTGTTAATTAGCAAGCTAAATGTACCACTGTCCTCTTTCTTAATTTTCCTTTAGAGCTTTACTTCTGTATAGGCTTCACTCCTGTAATTCTTTCCTTTTTTCATTTATTCTGATATAATGTAGGATTCATACATTCTTCTCTTATTAACAGTAGTTTGGACAAGAGAAACTCAGGCATCATACTTTTTGGTGTTTTCTTCTGATGACTTCATTTTTCTGTTATGTGAAAAATCATTAGTATATATGACAAATGTTATTTGAATAATAATAGTACAGTTAAATCTGTTGTCCTGACCTGCATTCTAAATAAGATGCACCTAAAAAGTAACTGTCAAATCTGGCTAACTCTTAATATTTACGGGAAAAGCCAGGAACAGTTTTACCTTCTTAACTCATTTTCTTTTTCCCCTCTTCTTCCCACCCACGCTCAGGACAAGTTAAAAACCCCACTCTATAAAAAATGAGATGGGTGCTTTGTTGTGTTCTGATGGTCTTCGCTGCTCTGTACTGTGATGATAACACGAATAAATTTTAGAATTACAAGATCCTCATGACAAACAACTTATTTTGCAACTGAACTTGATACCTCACACCTAAGAAAAAAAAGCTGTCTTGTGTATTGAAGACTTTGCAGCTTTAACTGAATACATTTGTTTCTTCTGGGGAGCCGTAAGACATCTATTTTATATTTTGTGCAACATTAAAGCTTAATCTTGATGTTGTAGGTACATCACATGCACATCTTTCCCATCCCAGATTAGGAGGCTGGTGGTCTTATCTTTCTGAATTAATCTTTTGCAGTGAATCAGGGTCTGCATGAGCTGTTACACTACACACTGCCTAGAAAGAAGGAGCTATAAGGAGCTTCTTTCCTTTTTCTCTGCCCTTCCTCCCTTCTTTCCATGCTTCTTTTCTTCCTCCCTGTTCCCTCCCTCTCTTCCTCCTGCCTGGAGATTTCTTCTAGTCTGATAACTTCCTTTTTGCAGATTACTAAATCTGTTTTGGATGGACCTTGGTCAGCTGGCCCTGATCTGAAGAAGCATTGTAGGGTCAGGTTGAAATTTTTTAACATTTATTGGTGTAAATAAGTTCAAAATGCTGAGTGAATGAGTACAGCCTTCTTAGTGTTCAACAGGTGAAAACAAAGACAGTAATATCTTTAGGCCTTACCCTTTATATTCTCAGTTTAATGAATATTTTCACTCTGTTTAGCCATTAAATGTCAGTGTTGCACTCTAGTCGCTCATATAATTTAAGATTTTAATAGTGGAAGGTATCAGTCGCTTAGGTGGTATATATCACCATGGAAATAAAACTTTCATGGTTTTAAGTATTGAAGGAATCAGCATGTGCCAATGAACTCTGGGCTCAGAGGAGAACTTATACCTGTAGATAGTGTAGCTATGAGTATGTGAAAGGGAAGATGGATTTGGGGACCGAAATTAAAGCTGTTTCTTTATTCAGTATTTGCTTCCACTGAAGCAGTTCCTTTCCTGGTGCTTCATCAAGTAGCTGCAGGAAATCTTTAGGAAATCTTTTCAGGAAAAAACTTCAGGAAAACTGAAACTTCAGGAGGGAGAGAAAAAAAAAAAAGAAAAAGCTTTTTCTTTTCATGTATGTTGCCTTTTGGACATGTCAGGTTCCTTTTCTCCAAGTGTTATTGATCCAGTTTCTATTTCTTTATATATAAGGTTGTGCTAGATAGAAGTAAAAGCGAGGAGGAGGAGGTTGAGTGAATTAATGAGTTCAGTGATAAAGTAAGGACTTTTCATAAGAGGTATAAAAGAGAAAATCAATGCAACTATGTAAATAAAAGAAAGTTGTTCAACTTAACTAATACATACGTCAGTGAATTTTAAGATGTGTATTTTTTCCACTCTTCAGCAAGGAGGTTAGCATTTTGAGTAACTTTTACTTTGGCAATAGCTAGTAAGTGAATTTTTAAATGAACTTTTGATTTGAAACATTCATAAGAAAACTAGTTTAATTTTAAGATTACTGTACTCTAATGACTTAGAAAAATAAATTACAGCAATGTTTCAAATGTAGAACATAAAATTTCTATGAGTAATTTCTTGCAATTCAGAATTCTGCTGAAAATACTAATTATTGACACTAAATTGTATATTATTGGTTGAACTGGGCATTTAATTGGAAAATGTATTCAAATTTGTAAACTACATGGAAATTAAAATATATTTTATTATGGAATGACTGTATTAGAGCTAGTGGAATTATATCATCTGATATTGTCACCAAAAGCTAATGTTTGTGTGAAACTTAGCTTTAATCTTACAAATTGCACAGTATCTTAGTGTTACTATTTGTGAATTCAGAAGTGTCACTGAGGACTGCATTTCTTCATTGCATTTGATGATTTTTTGTCTCTTTTTGCCTATGAAAGTGTAGTAGGTTGCAATTAGTATTGTCTCAATTTGTTCTGAAATAGTCACAAAATTGCCCTAGTACTTCCTTTCCAATCCTGCTGATTGTGTGTGTTAATGTAAAATGCTCTTACCTCTTTGATATCTGATAAATACCTGCCTGTTTTTTAAGGAAAGAGTGTTTCTTTATTATGTAACACACATTTTAGTAGCTTAGTGGGAAGGTAGCTGTAATTACTGTAACATTAAATCTTTATGATGGCTTGTTATTTTACTTTACTCTTGGTTTATTCTTGGGGGGGTAGGGAGGGAGACCTTTAAAACAGCACTTCAGTTGTTTTTCTCCATTGTAGTGTCTTGAGGTTCCTCTGCTACGACAGGTCACAGATCTTAAGGAAAAAATGCCCTGAATTCTTAAGGGATGTGGATAATAAAATTAAAAGTAGAGACTTATTTTTCCCTCAAAAGTATTTCTGCAATTGTAATTATGTCTCTCTTGAAAAGTACAAACTTCTTTTTTTGCTTGTTTTACTGCTGTTTACAAGAAATACCACCTTCCTATTAAGCAGGATTTGTTGATCTAGAGCCTGGCTGTAATTGCTTTGAGAGGAAGAAAGAAGTCTTGACACAGGTGAGAGCATGACAAAACCAGTGAAGTAGTTTGAGCTGTGTGTTTTTCTGTAGATTGGTCATAATTGCTGTGCCAGCCACTGTTGTCATTTCTATCTGTCAAGGTCAACATCCATTTTGCAATGTCCCCTGTTATGCCTCTGTACACTGGACTTTGCCTCTGCTCCTGCCTTCAAGGTTCGCCGTTTCCGTTGCCAGTTTCTGAGGCTACTTCACAAGCTTGGAAGCAGGTAGAGGTTTCCTTGCAGCAGAAGCTGTGTCTAGATTCAGAGTCTTCCTTGCTCCTGTCTTCTGTCTGCTATCTTTTCCCAACCTGTGCTCTGTTAGCTATCCTAATCTATTCTTCTTTATGCATTTGCTGCATCTCGCCCTTTCTGCACGTGGTCTCTCTGCTCTTGGAGAGATGTAGATGGAGAGCAATGCTTAAATGGCTATTCCATAAAAACTTACTGATTATTCCTAAAATGGATTTAAGGAGGTGGAAGCTATCACAAATGGACTATCACCAACAGTACGTGAACTTGACCAAGCTATATTTGATGCTGTTTTTCTAAATGTGAAAGTGGACTATTTTCTTAATAAATATGAGAACTCACATACAGAATTCAAATGATCTTGGTGACTTCACTCTGCTAATGTTTGTGTATCTGCTGAAAGGACATTGCATTCATGATGAGGGTAAGGCAGCTGAGAAACTGCTTTTCAGTTTTTATTCTGCTGAGAATAAAAATAATATTTTTATTGCATGCTCAAATCCTAGAAGTATAAGGCTATGTTGTATTCTGGTAAATTGACACACATTCATTAGCATCCATGGTTTATGCCCCATTGAAGTGGGAAAATGAAATGGAAGAATAAAACTGGCCTTCTGGATAAAGACGGGACAAAGAATGTGATATCTGTACTAGTTGTTATGAGTTCTGCTTTCCTTCCATAAACGATACAAGGAAATGTGATTAGATGAGTCATTATCAGTTCTCCAGTTGATTGAAACTTCTCTCTGAGGAATACCTATCAACATCTCCTGGTTAAGCTGAGGGAGCATCTCCAGTGCCATCTTAAGACATAAGGATCCCCTCATGTCTTACCTAGGTAATGGACTTTGCTGAGTCCTGTAGCCTGCAAGGATGATTCTGCATAGGCAGTTAGTGTGCCCTGCAAATGCTGTGGCCAAAATCAGAGTTTACACTGTCTCTGGCAACTCCGAAGAGGTGATTCAAAATCAACCCTTTAAGTACAGTAGAAACAAATGCTGAGTATTAAGTTGATGAAAATGCCCTAAGTATAGACAAATATTTGGCATAATCTAACTTGGGAGTTGTTTGGGGATCACAAGATAAAACCTGAGCTATGCAGTTTACAAAAAAAGAAAATGTACTATCTAGGAACTACAAAAAGTTCTACTGTATGTGATAATACTGTATTGTTTACCTTGACGTCTGCTTAAGTGTATAGAAGAATGTGAGGGTTGTGGTTTTTGTTGCTTTTTTTCTTTTTTTTTTTCCTTTTTTTTTTTTTTTTAACTTGCAGAGAGAGAATTGGTTTTATCTTAAAGGATAAGACTGGATGCAAAGATTATTATGAAGGGGATAGCAACAGCAGTTCTCATTTTCCTCCTGATGAAATACGCTTAGTTTGGAATGATGCATTAAGGTTAAAAACTAGGAAACCTTTTCTAGTGATTGAGCTAGTGAAAGACTGCTAGATATGGATGAGTTATTCAATGGATGCTTTAAAGGTGTTTGAAAGGCGTTTTTCAGAGAATAGTTTTAGTTGTATATCGATCCTGAATCAGTGTGCTTTCCAAAAATGTTCCTTACGAGAACACCTTTCAATATATGTTTCTGTTATTATAAGAATACTATAGTTATTGTTTCATCAATTATTATTAAAATAAATATTTATGAACATGATTTATTGAAAGATGATTATATTTTTAGATGATAAACTCAATTTCTTTATTGTTATCCATTTATTTTGTTGAACCACAAACTAGGTTATAAGAAAAAAAACTAAATTATTGATGCAATTGTGACTTGATTGCTCTTCTTCTTAATAATGTAACAGAAGAAAACAAACTTATTCCTTGAGCTGTTAAAGAAAGCCTACCAAACAATAATTCTCCCTCCCCCTTTAAGAGCCTATTGTTTTCTTGATCTGCATATAAGTTGCAATGTCAGTATAGCAGGCATTTTCTTTTGCCATATCTTAATTCTTCTGTTGAATACATGAACTATAACCTTCCTAAGGTAGTAATTATTTTAGTAGGTGGAACAGCTTTTGTCACTGATCATTGCTATGAAAAACTATACAATGTCCTTTAACAAAAGCTTTTAAAGGCAACGTTCCAGTTGCAGCAGTGAGGTTAGACAGCCTTGCAAAGTATTCATCAAGTGCCTGATTTTGACCGAAAAAAATATAATCAATAAGCTAAAATGCCTTCGTATTAAGAGTAGGCTGATCAGAAGTGTAAGCCATCAGAAATATTTTGATAGTAAATAAAAAGGACTGAAAGAATTTTTTTTAGATGCATAGATTTCATCTTAAAATTCTTTATTATTTCAGGAAAAAAAAATCTACTGAAGTTAACATTTCTCCCACTACTAATGTTTACTTTCTATTATGACTGAAAAAATGAGCCACTGTAAATTGACATGAAATTAAACAAACAAAAAAAAACAGTTATTTCAATATCTACTGGCTTCTTTCTCTCTCTCTCTCTCTCCTTGTGAGACAAGCTTATCATGTTTTCCCCAAGTATCTGAAATATATTTCACATCACTAGTTATTTGTTTTGGATTATTTATGGATCAAAATTTAGGAATATTTTGGGGTGAGCAAACAATCTGTAGATTGTTTTGGTTTTTCTCTGTGTTTTTTTTTTTTTTTAAGCTTTTTTGGATGCTGAAATAGAGATATATGATACCTATGTTGTGAACTTGAAGTAGCATATGTTGACCTGGCATAACTTACAGCTGTCGTGTCTTTCTCTGTTAACTTCTGTGCTCATCACAAGTGTATTTTCTTGTATTATTATGAAATTAGCATGCTTTCAGTTCTCATCAATTGTGGTTATGATTTTACCTTTAACATGCACAATACCTTAAAAATAAGAAAGTAATCCCGCTGGTACCTTGCCTGAGCAACCTTTTGTTTGAGTGTGAAAGGACGTGAAAATACTTTTAAGGGTTGTTTTGTTTTGAGTCAAATAGTCGCTTATTGGTAGAATATGCATAGCTACAGTGTACTTCTGGAGTTTTATATTTGTTGTTTTAAAGAATGTAGAAGCGTGAGAGAATTTGTGGTCATCTGATACAGAGTGAAGAAACCAAAGGTGTTGCCAAACTGAAGCAGAATGCCCTGAATTAGAATCATGTGTTTCTGATCAAAAATGACCAGGAAAGAGATTGCCAGTTATATAATACACTGTTTGTCGATCACAGGATTTTGTGAAATGTGGAGTAACTTTACAAGTCTGAAGCTGACTAGGATTAAATATTTCTTAATTTTTTGAAGACTGACCATAACCATCAAGCTCTAGATTTTTCTGAGAATGGTCAGGCTTCATGACACTGATGCTGTTTCGTACTTCAAAAGAATCTAAAACTAACTGGGTTCAAGAAAGAACATTTAGGATGTTCTATTGTGCAGCTAGCAAGTTTATCATCTTTTTTGAAGATGGAGATAGTTCTTGGTATGAATGCAGGCAGAAGTTGATGACACAAATTACTTTCCAGATAGTGTGGTGCTTACAAAATTGAGGGGAGAGAATGATGAAATGAGAGAATGGTTTGGGTTTGCCCTTTTTGCTCTTTGAACCCACATGCCTTAATTCTGCTTGAGAAATCTTAAGTTTTTATGGATTAATCTTGAGTTGATACTGAAGTCCCTTAGGTATCTAAGAATGTTTAATAGGAACTGGCAAGCTGCCAGTGAATGGTTTAAGCAGAATAGTAGGAGCTGCTGGGGACAAAAAGAAAGCTAAAAAAAGAGGTTAACAATTGAGAAGACTACTTAAGCTTACTAGGTATACAAAAAGGCCATTCCTTTTGAAGGCTTATTTTCCAATGTAGCCAATGCCTTCAAGAAAATGGCATCTTATGTCTGAGGATACAAGTCTACTCAAGGGACTGAATGTTTTAAATTGTGCTCTCCATCTTTGGTATTGGAAAACTTCCACTTTGTAAAAAAAAAAAAAAAAAAAAAAAAAAAAAAAAGTGTGGTTTTAATCTTGTTCTACACACTGCTGTGGTATTGGTGGCCCTTCTCCCTATACTTTCTCTTGGAAGTTTGGTTGTTTAGACCAAAGAGTAGAAAGAGTAGACTGAGATGTAGCTCAGATGCAGCCTGGTCGTTAGGGCAATCTTCTGGAATGCAGACCATTTAAGTATTTCTACCAAAATGGTGATGTGTAGAGAATTGTGTGTCCTCTGCAGACACTGAAATCACAATAGATACTGAGCTATTATTTTTGAATCGGTGATTTGCTTATGCCCAGGTATATTTTGCACAAAGTAAGTTTAAGGAGAGAGGTGATTAATTTTGCCTGTGTATAATAAGGATGTGTGTATTATGAAAGTTAGAACATAGACTTGTACATACTTGACAAAATGGCATATATGTCCCTCCTAGGTTTTCAAATACCTACTGGGTCAGCTTGCAGTTGAACAGGAGATTCAAGGATATCAGTGACATCTGACTGCTGCTTCTGTCTGAGTCATTTTGTGCATCTAGTTCTTGGCCTTTCCTACCCACCTGACTTTATACCTACTGTGCCACAAAATAGTCTTTTTGCTTCTAGCAGTTTTTGTTAATTAATATTAAGAGAGCTTTTACAGTTTGTAAAGTTGGAAGCTTGAAATGGTTAAACCATCCAGATTTCTCACACATGCTCATCCTTTGAGGTGCATGGTTATCTGTGGAGTTCATGATTACTTGTAATTGTAAGTGCATTACCTCTTGAATTAATATGGTTTTAAAAGAAACATCTTGTGATCTGGCTGTTTAGAGTTAGATTTGTTGTACTAGAATAACAGTTTCCCTCCTCATGCTTAATAAGAGCTCTTCTCAAACATAGAACTTTTATATAATAACAGTTTACTTCGCATTTTTATAATACTAATAAAGTCCTGGTATTCGACAGAAGACTTTCAGGTGCTAGATTTATTAAGAGATTTTTTCTTTTTTTTTAGGCTATTTTTGGAGAAAGGCCATTTTGAATTTTATGAGGAGAAATTTGTTGTAATTCAGCCAATATATAAATCTGTGATGCAGTGTTGGAAGTAGAACCAGCAGTTCTACTATGGGTGTCTAAAAGCCAGAGTACTTTCAGGAATTGAAAGCAGTTTTTTTAAGGCATTGAATCTGATTTCAGACATCTGAAACGTTGTATAGAATTAGGTGTCTGAAGTTTCCTACAGTGTCTGAAGACTTGTAAGAAAGGCATAAAGGTTTCCCTCATTTTCGCAGCTTTTAAGTGCCTTCAAAATCACTAAGGAGACACCAAAAAATAGGGACCGATCCTGCCTGACACTTGATTTATGAATTTCACGAGCAGCCTAATCTGGAGGGAGTTTTAAAGTAGGCAGGAACTCCTGACCTTAGCACAGACTGTTCTCTTAGTATAGCTCTCTGTATTGAATTTTGTACAGAAAAAGTTCTGTCAGCTTATGTGAATGAGTTGGTTTATATGTGTTCACCTTCATGCATCATAACTCATTTTGTTAATGTAAGTAATCTTATCCAATGCTGTATCAATGTAATTTTTCCTTCTTATATTAGAAAAAATTCTATTGACAAAGGGTAGTGTTTCTGAATGTAAATACTATATCACCTCTGGAATTTTTATAGTGGTTTGGGATAACCATGCAGAACCTTTTAATCCGGAAAAAGGTGGATATTCATGTGGTTTCAAAGGCCAAGACAACTTTTCAAAATCTCAGATAGCTTTTATACTGAACAGTTAATTATGTTGCTACTACTTTGAGTTTACACTGTGCCTTTCATCCTAGGATTTTCAAGTGTAGAAGCAACATTAGACTCAGAGCATCCTTGTCATTGATGTAGGTAAGAGTAGTAAGCCTCTCTTAGGGCTTGGTGTACGTTTTTGTGAAGTAGGTAAATTGGCTTGTACAAAGTAACTACTTAAGTCAAGTATTTGATCAAGAGTTGCATCCAGAGTGCTGGTTCTCAGCTTCCATTTATGAAGCATCATAAAATACTTGCTTTCAAAGAATAATTTTGGCATTCCAAGAGTTGACTGATTTTAATTTTGTGTTCTAAAAGAAAATTACAATATCTCTGCTTCTCAGGTGTAGGATGGTACTTCAGCTTCCAGGAATTAGGAAATCATTTTAAACTCTATGCTGCTACATTGATTTTTGTCTGCTCGAATGTTGTTAGAAAACAACATCCTATTTAAAAAATAAGCCACTTGACAAGGCTGCCTACTTGAATAAGCAGAGTTGGCATCTTTAACAAGTAGTCTAAATAGGCTTATGCTGGAGAAAGGATATATCCTTTAGCAAGACTTCACAAATGGTTTTCTGTCTTAATATTGATGCTCTAGATTGGTCCTGATAAAACTGAGGTTTGCTATGAATAGCTAGTAGGTAAGATCATTCATGAAAACTGAAAATTAATTCTAGCTCAATGACTTTCTTGCTTTTCTAGGTAAAGTTAGCGTTTTTCTAGATAAAATCAGTGTTTCACAGATATTTCTGAATGTCATGCATTGACTAAGGTTTGAACATATTTTGGTATCCTATTAGAAATTTTGTATGTAATTACTATGGGTGTATATTTTGTTATTACTTGGAAGCTTCTATGCCAGTGTATGTAGTATAAATGCACTTTCAATAATTGACATCATTCCACTATCAGTGCCATCAGTGTGCAGAGTGGTACATAATAAAGGACTTTTTTGTCCTCGCAAATGTAGTATGCAGAAATGGGCTTTGCAAATTCATCCTTTGTTGCCTTCTTCCTCCACTCTCCTAAAAAAAATAAAAAAAAAATAAAAATAAATGCTTTTGTTTTAGTAAAATAATACAGAGAATAATAGATACTGAAATGATATACTGATACCTTACTGTTTAAGTTTCAGTTGGGACTGCAGTGAGCTTGATTCTACTTCTTTCTGTAGAATATGAGATAAAGAAGAAAGTTATCCTTGGCATAAATCTGGGGCTCTATTCTAAGGATAATGAAAGGCTGAAGCCTAAACTTCTAGCAGGTAGATGATCTGCTGCAAATCTAGAGTCATAAGCATAGACAGCCCTGTAAGATCACATTTGACTAAAATCAGATACAGGTGTTAAGTTGTGAGTGTCTTCTATATGATGAGAACTTGCCTTATTTCCTCTTTTCCTAAGAAAACATAACCCAGATTTTTTATTGAAACTAGTTTATTAGAAATACCATCAAAATTATTTTGAAGTGTTCATAAATTTTTAGTGTGATATGATAGAGCTGGATTTAAGGAAGTCCTGTAACAGAGATGCATAATTTTTGCCTATATTTGCCAATGAAAAAAAAATGGTATAGTCTTTGTGAATCTTGTCTAAGAGAAGATGGAGAACTATAGAAATACTAGCTCATAAATACTTTATAGTGTTAATGTAAATATTTGCTTTTACCAAAATGTGTGCTGCTTCTCAGCCTTAGCTTCTTCCCATTGCACTTGATTTCAGGTAATTTATGAAAGTAGAGGAATATAGGTAGATTTGAGAGCAAGTTACTTTTCTTGTCTGTCTTCTGGCTGGATCTGTTGAATGTGATAAATTCAGTACCACTTTCCCCAAAAATTTGTAAGCTCTTTGGATTTGTTATTCAGAATTCTTGAAATGTGTTGCCTTCAAATTACTTTGATTCAAAATCCTCAATTCTCTAGTATTGTCAAGAATACAATAGAAATAATGACAGATAGGAACAGTAATGTGCCTTTAATAAGAGTTTTGTTAAGAATTTGGAATAAAAGAATCATCTTTTTCTCTGTCACTCTTCATCTTATTTTTTTTTTTTTTTCTATTGTTTTAGGTGAGATTGTATTACTCATGTGTCTCTGAACAACTGTGGATGTTTTAGCATTTTACTGTTAATTGTAACCGAATATATGTCTTTGCCAAGTAGTGTTGTGTCAAATCTGTGATTGTTGGAGCTCTTTTAAAAATATACAAGTACTATCTAGATGAGCAGTGTGTGATTTATGTTGTCTTTTGCTTCAATCCTTTTTCCTCTAATGGATTATCCACATGATTGCAAGTTATTTATAGTGTTCTTGATTGTACAGTCATAAATATTGAAGAGTTATTCGGATATTAGGTACATCAGAAGAGAAGTCTGATTTCTTTTAAACTTGTAGATTCAGTTTATAAATCGAAATTTTTCAGAGCTGTAATCCAGAAATTTCTCTTTGAGCATTTGTAGGATGAACAAAACAGTGCACAAAAGAGTAATACAATTTATCACTGACATAGGGCTAGATCCTTACTGAATGTGTTTTCTTGCATCTTTTCTTTCGGCTCTGTGTACGCTGTTGTATATGCGATACATAGCTCAGTGGAAGATCCTTTGCAATGCAGAGTAATAATTGCTCTGGCTTTGAGATAAGAATCAGTCTTCTGAGCTGTGTGGCCTGCAGCCAGATGAGGCGTTGACTCGGTTGTAGAATATAATTACTTGAAAGACTCAGATAAGTTTTCAACCCAGTGTGAAAACTTAAAAGATAATTGTAGTGCTCATTGCATCACTAAAATCAGATATAATCAAAATGATGTCTTCACAATCATATGCATGCATCTGTGCCTACATACAGTGTTTATTATATTCCAGAAAGCACAACTTCTTTTATATTGAATGTATTCTTACATGTCCTTTACATTTGAGTCAGTTAGCATGTGGTCAAAAACAATTAAATCCTGTGTGAACTACTGTTACTAATATCAGAAAGTAGAGAAAGTTAGGAAAAATATGATTTTAGCTTTCTGATTTGGTCTTAAAATTAATATATAGGAGTATAAATTCTTGTGGGAAGCACTTTCTTGTATTTTATATTAGAAAATCTTCCTTTGAGTATTTCCAGTGAGCCTTCATCTAGGCTCTTTCTGAACAGACAGAAGAACTACTGGTCATACTTTGTGTAAGATCGAAATACCACATATGCATGGTCAACATTTTTTCTAAAGCTTTTGTTAATTTTGATCCATAATGATTCAAATACATTACTATATTGCAGTTCTGAAAATTGATACCTGTCTGATAAAGGACCTGTGAGCTGTGTGTGCTTTTGAGAATAAATAGTACATAAAGTGGCAGACTTGCCTTTGTGTTAAGTCTCAAAGCTGTTCTTAAAATATGTTTTAGTCCTGGCTGCTGCTATTTCACTGTCATCGTGTCCCCTGTTAAAGAGAATGTGGTTTATCTAAATAACAAAACAATATGGAATAAATAGATTTATGTGCTGCAAGTCCCTCTTTCCCTACTCCCCCCCCCCCCCCCCCCCCCCCCCCAAATTTTCCCCCCACACCTGAAAATAAAGGAGGTGCCTGCCTGAGCAGGAAGGTTGGACTAGATGATCTCTAGAGGTCCCTTCCAACCTTAAATATTCTGTGATTCTGTGAAATGAAAAAAAATCTAGTCTCACTGAAATAGAGGCTGCATCTTGATATATGCTTTTGCACATCTATCCTTTGGAAATGGTAATTGTAAAGCAGTATGATAAAGGAAAGAAATGCTGTTGTGATGCCCCTTACTAGAATTTATTTGGATTTAACTTGGCTTACCTGTTATGACAGATCTTAATAGCAAGAGTGTTTAAACTGTTGAGTGATGTGTGGATAGAAGGCATGTGGATGTATCCTTAGTAGGGTTATTTTAATAAACAATTTAAACATATATTCTATTGTAATATGCTGCATAGAGGGCACTTTTCTATTAGTGAAGAATTATACTATGACAAAAATACGTTTACAAACTTGCATGATTACAGGTTTGTATAGTTAGTAGTATGAACTGAGAGAAGTTATTAATAAGGGGTACAATATTTCTTTTCTACACAAGAAAGATGTTACTTTTTTTTTCTATAAGCAATGATTTCAGGTGTTTTTTCTATGATTTTTCTCTTCTAAAATACGTATACTGAGCAACAGTTTCAAAAATAAACAAATTACAGTTGTTTTTTTTTTAAATGTGGGCATCTTTTTAAATGACTTATTTAAGTAATTGTTGAGCAGCCTTCTGAGATTCTTCCTTTCATTGGACCCACCCAGTCTGAGATATTGTATTTGGGCTCCATTCTTCCAATAATAGTTTTTATAATTTAATGTGTATTTTGCATATATTTTAGGAGTAATAGTGGCTTCGTTATACGACCACAAGTCAGTCAGTGCTTGTAGTATAAGAATATAGCTCAAATGGGAAGGAATGAGATCATAAGGTTGTTTTGAAGGTCAGACTAAGCAGCTCAAGCAAGTACAAAAAAAAAAAAAAAAAAAAAAAA